>NC_058409.1:76725829-76966285 GCF_002201575.2 Neomonachus schauinslandi | reverse complement strand
AAAGAAAGAAAGAAAGAAAGAAAGAAAGAAAGAAAGAAAGAAAGAAAGAAAGAAAAAGAAAGAAAGAAAGAAAGAAAGAAAAAGAAATTTAAAAAAATGGAAGTTGGGAAGGAAGAAAGGAGACTTGCTGAGTGGCATGGGTATCACAGCCTTGAGAGAAAAGAGGGAAACTGAGGCAAAATGTACTCTTCCTGGAACCACCTTTCTGTATGTGCTGAGGCTATGCTTGCTTAAGCAGGGCTGCTATCCTTGGTGTTGAGAACTTGGACACGTTATGTGCACCCTGGAATGAAAGACCATGGTGAGAACTAACCTCCTATGTATTTTTTAAAGATTTAATTTATTTGAGAGAGAGAGAGCACGTAAGAGAGCATGAGCGGGGTAGAGGGGCAGAGGGAGAGGGAGAAGCAGACTCCCTGCTGAGGAGGGAACCTGACCTGGGGCTTGATGTCAGGACCCTGGGACCATGACAGGAGTCAAAAGGCAGACGCTTAACCGACTGAGCCACCCAGATGCCCTTAACCTCCTATATTCTGGAAGGGGATTAGGCTTGTTGGACTATGTGCACATCAGGGTCCTATTCAGGGAAGGCCAGGCTGAGTGCTAGGAAGGTGCCATCTAGTCTTCTTGTCAGTGTAGAGGCTCATGGCTTTCAGGCAG
The DNA here is from genome assembly GCF_002201575.2 of Neomonachus schauinslandi. Classification (NCBI taxonomy): domain Eukaryota; kingdom Metazoa; phylum Chordata; class Mammalia; order Carnivora; family Phocidae; genus Neomonachus; species Neomonachus schauinslandi. The sequence continues at coordinate 76,965,625 of NC_058409.1, read as the reverse complement.
CTCCCTGGGGGTGGGGAAGAAGTAACACATTCCACGCTTGCAATTTTAAGGAGGTTCTCAAATACAGAAAGTAATCCAGAATGCTAGAAAATACATGGATTTAAACACCCCACCCAGAGTATCCCTCACTTTGCAGAGGAGTAAAAGAAGATGGTGTATCTTCCTGGAGAGCATGCAGGAGGAAGCCACTGGGAGGGGTTTAGAGAAAACAACAGAGGAAGCGGTGGGGCACGACCTTCCCCGCAGTTTCCCCCAGTTTCCCTGATATCCCTGCAATCAGGTATCAGGGAGTCAAGAGCACTCTCACGCTTCCACTAAAGTCAGAGTAGTCTGCTTTATACTGGAATGAAATAATTTTAAGAGCAGCTGCCCTGCCACTGATCTATGCTCCATCTTGTTCAAAAATGCATTAGCAAGGGATTTTTCCTGGGCTCACAATTTCAAAGCTTTTTGCAATAGCTTCCTGGCAGAGATGCGGCAGAAGTCACCGTGGAATTAGAATTCCTCAAGAGCCCTCTGTTTTCCCTTCTGCCTGCCATTGTTTCCATTCTCTCATGCTCTTCCTACTGTTCCTGCGGCGGTGGTGAGCCCGGAACCCCCATGGTGTGGATGTGGACAAGCGTGGGGTGTGCATGCTTGAACTCACACCCTATGGCTAGTAATACCCACTTTCCTGGAATGAAGCTGTGCAGAAGCCACGCCTAACAGATCACAGGATGGGATGACACAAAGAAGGCAAGGAGAAATCAAATCCGAAGGTCACCAAGTCCAGGCACTAGTGTTCTCAGGATTTTATTCAGAAAGTTCCTTGTAAGGACTTCAATTATGAGTCTGTTTATTCTAAATTTATGAACAATTATATGAAAAGGAGCCACCTAGATTCCACATCTTACTCATCAATTTAGAACAAGGGAGAATGATGCCTGTAAGAAATCAATCTCTTTCTCAACTGGGCGTGGTCTTGCCTGCCTCTCAATCCCCTCTAACCCCAAAGACTGTGTACTGACTCATGTGATTATAGCTATTGTTTTATTTTTATTTGCCACCACCGGATGGTGAGCTACATGAAGGCAGATTTTTGAGTTTGCCCATCTTAGCCTCCATGCAGTGCTCTGTTTGAATTAAAATGAGTTGAAAGGGTAGCTTGACAAAGAAGAACATACAGAAAATACAGAAAAGCAGATAGAAGAAGGCAACAACCCCAGTAACAGAAAAACTCCACATAGTCCTAAAATTTTGAGGGAAATCATTGTGCAGTAAAGTTTAGGATGATATCCCTGAATTATGAAGAAAAGGGGGACAGCGATAAGGAGGGAAACTAACATCTATTACCAATCAGTTATGTTGGACACAGCTATCGGCATTAAGCATCTACCCCCTATTTTAATTTCAAAAGACATGTAATATATTTGGGCAAGATTTCTGTCCAAAATGTTTTGAAGGTATAGTACTTGCAGAGTTAAAACCTTAGCTTTCTGCAAAACATGGCTATCAAAAATGATTTGTTCGCTAAGGGTACTACCTGTAATTTTATGATATGATTTTACTTATAATCCCCAAAATTTGGAGACTAAATTTCTGAGAGCTCACATAAAGGAGAGCTGAAAACAGGATCCCCAGGTTTCATTCATCTGACTTAGAATTAAGTATTAAACACCCCCTCAAAGGAAAATGAATCTCTTAGCTATACTAGCAAGGAACATGCTCAAATGTATGTTTATTTTGAGGGCTGGGCTGGAGGGGTGGAAGCGAGCCGGGATGTGTGTGTACGTGAGTGTGTGATGGGGGAAGAGGGTCTGTATCCTTGACAATACCTGCTCCTTTTCCTATAAGCAACAAGAGCTGAAGGACAGGAAGTAGTTTACAGCCTGGAAATTCTGCCAACCCAAAGAGAGTCGGAACTTACGTACTTGGTCAGAGGTCCTTACACCCATTTTAAGGATATCTGTTCCAACTTCAGTTAGTGAGTAAACAGGTTTTCCAATTTGAGAAATGAGTTAATGTTGAAGACCTGGAAACTAATACCAGTAACTCTGCAAAGGAGAGGCCAGGGTTCTTAAGATTCCCGTGGGCCAAAACGCCCAAAAGAAATGTGGCAAATTTCTGCAATAATCTCAGGAGAATTTTCTCTTTGGAACAAGACTTGATTGAAAAAACTTGGGTGGAAAAAAAAAAAAGAGGACCAGGAGGAATGTCTAGTTCCCATTATTCTAATTCCCTCGAGGGCAGGGACAGTCTTGTAGTTTATCTTCTTATAAATGAACTATGAATAACAAAAACTGTTGTGGAGAACAAGAAACAGCACAACTAGGAAACTTCTAGTCACAACGTAACAGCTATGAACAGTTCTGTGTCTACATACAACAAGAAATTTTAATACCCTTGAAAAGTAACCAACACACTCTTTATATTATGGGCAACTATGACCAAAAGGTTGCATTTAGGACAATTTATGTCACCTTGAAGCCTTTTATAGGGACTATAATGATACCAGTTAACCTTTACTGAGCACTTAGCAGGTACCTTTATATGAACCATTATGATCCCACTTTATAGGTGAGGAGGAGGGCGGAGAGGTCTAGAAATTTTGTGAGGGTTAACAGAACTAGCAAGTACCTTTGCCAGGCCATCTGGTCTTAAGAGTCTCATCACCTAACCCCTGTACAAGATTACTGTTTATACGGGATATTCTTTTTTTTTAAATATTTTTAAGAAACCGCTACACCCAACGTGGAGCTTGAACTCACAACCCCAAGATCAACAGCTGCACGCTCCACCAACCGAGCCAGTCAGACTCCCTGGGACAATCATTTCTAATTATATTACTTTATTTTTTCCATGGAATTAATTTATAAAAAGCTAGGAAGTGTACATTTAAAAAAGGATTCATTCTGGCTTTCCGGAGCCTCAGTCCTGGGTCACCCTGGCCTGCTAAAGTCCCGATCTTTTCTTCATTAGGCTAGTAGCTTTCCCACGCCCTCAAACTTAGGACTGAAGCTTAGGTTACTGCTTGGCTGATAAGCACTCTGAGTGCTTTGCAGAATAAAGTCCTAACAAAGCTCTCTATGGTCTGACCCCACCCTTCACCAGTGTTCTCATTTCTTGCCACTTCTCTCTTTGCATTTCACACTCCAGTAGTACCAAATTACCAAAAGTTCCTTGTGGACATGAGGCTTTTCACTTCCCTGTGTCTATGCACACGCTTTTACCTTTGTCTGGAACGTGTCTTCCCCCTGCCCCTGCCTACCTGGGGGCTCCTGATCACCATTCAAACCCTTGCTCTGTTTCCATCGGCTAAGAAGCCTTCCCCAGATGCGTCCCCTTGCTTCCCAGCAAACTTGCATGCTCTGCCTCTCTGCAGCTCCCGGAGCTGGTATACATTTCTAGTATTGTCTATAAATGCAGATTTTGTGCTTGTCTCTCCTGCTAACATATACTAAACTCCTGTGGGCAGGAAGGTTAGGATACCCAGCCCCGGCAAGGGTCTGACACTGTGACTGATATGGCATTTAATAAAGATGGCTGCTTCTAAATGATGCTTGCACAGCTTCACGGTCTGCGCAGTTTCTAAAACAAAGACCAAACCAAAACAAGTATTTCATGTAATCCCACAGAACTCACTCTAAAATCACACTCAATTTTTTTCCTACTAATAGAGATCCCGGTCCGAGACACTCATCTGACTTCTGATACTTTATCACATTCCAACAAATTTTAAAAGATTTTTCTTTCACTGTTGGTGTTTTATTAAAGAAAAGTCCTAGGTTTCTCATATAAGGATAAATACTCCCTGTAAGGATAAATGCACCCTTAAGCCAAATATTTTCCTACTTTTCAGTAGTGCAGTAATGTCCTTGTACTGTGAGTCTGCTTCTGATGTTTAATTTCTATACTTAAAAAATACCATCAACAGTTTTAATATTTAGTTCAAATCTGGACCGACACTAATATGATTATATATGTGTGTTTATATATGTAATATAAAAACACATAATACAAATATAATATATATGATATATAATAAAAGCATACATAATTTGTAATCAAAGATATGATGATATAATTATTTTTCATTTCTAGGTACATCTAGAGATAAGTGTGCCATCACAATATAGAATCTTTATACAGTATAAATCACTCCCTAAAGAAAATCAGGCATGTAGAGATTTTTACTGATGCTTTTTGTCAGGAGGGTATGATTGGGAATGTAGCATACTAACTGGTAGGTACTGAAAGACTTAACATAGTACTTCCACTTGTGAAATTGAAAAACATCAAGATAATGTTATAACATTTTAAAGGAAAAAAAAATCACACAATTCTGACTTGTCAATGCTTAATGACTATTTTTTTTCCTTGTTCTTTATAATACTTGGAAACATGCAAGCATACATACAGTTTTATGATTTGTTATTAGATGGTCTATATAAATTTTTATGATTTGCTATTATACCATTTATTTAACTAGTCCCCTATTAAGGGAGCTTTGTTAAATTTCCAATTTTTCATATTAATAGTTAATAGGGCATAAACAACCATGGGTAGGTAGCTCATTTAAAAACAACAACTCTTTCTTTAGGATAAAAGCCTTGAGCAAGATTTTAATGTTCTATATTAAATGCATATGATATGACAAAGTTGCTTTTCAAAACCCTGCACTAATTTAAAAAGCTCCCCAAACTGTGCCAGATTAGTTCAAACCCTGGCAGTCTTGGTTTTCTAATTCAAACTCCACTCACCCCCGATTTAATAAATGTAAAATGCTCTCTAGTTTTAGTGAGATTTGATATCTTCCCATGCGTTTATTTATCTTCTAAGTCACGTATAGCTTAAGGCACAGGATCTTATCTAATACTACTGAAAAAATTACATGGGTGAAATTTTTTGCTTACATTTTTATTATATTACAATAAGGCCCATGAATTATAGTACTAGTAATCCTTCTAACTCAAACCTCATATATGCCTTCTTTTAGAAAAATGGTTCTCAAAAAAGTGAAAAATGAAAAATTACTATAAAAGTTCCATATCAGTCTCCTAAAGAATAACTGTATACTTATATATTAAATCTCAGAACTTTTAAATTATCCTTAAACATAAAATACAAAACAAAATTAATTCCTCACCAGTAATAAATTAAATTATGACAGTAATATATTTTAAAACTAGTCTGTATCATCTATCTTTCCTAGGGTATCACTGTGGTATCTGGTAGGACATACTACAAAGCCAGGAGGAATCTGGCTGAAAAGTGAAGTCCAGGGCTCTACAGAAGGACAGAGAGTGGGGGTGGGGGAGTGTGCAGGTATGGCCAGCTACTTTAGTTGTGGTGGTCAGGGAAAGCCTTCCTTGCCTTCTTGGGAAATTACAGTCTTATCAATGCTTTGGAAGTCAGCAGTGTTGGAATCTGCCTGTTCCGCTCACACCAACATGGTTAAATTTTTAGAGCAGATCATTTCCGTCTTTGTTCCTCAAACAAAAAAATTTATTCCGTTCTTTTCAACAAAACCCTGTCTCAACACTACAGTGAATAACTTAAGATTTTAGGTTCTGTTCCAAAAATGGAAAGCTATTTGTATACTATAACTCAAAGCATATTTTTAATATAAAAACAATTTGGTATTTATTTGGGTGTTAGATTCATGGGCTGGTCCATAGGAGCTTGTTTAATTGATAATCTATCTGATTGTAGTGCTAATGACAATTTTTCAATCATATAAAATTATCCTTTCTAATGTCTTTTTCCAGAGAAAGACTGTATTTACTGTCCCAGTCCTGAATACTGAGAATCCATGGACCTATCACCACGTGAGTCACTCTCAGCAAAGGGCCCAGAGGATACTTCATAGACGGAGATGGACATGCACTTCAAGACTCAGTTGTGGGAGAGGAAGCTAATGTGTCTGGAGAGGAAAATGTATGAGGTTAGTTAGCAGAAATATAATGTTAAATTAGAGAACTCGGGGCAATATGTATAAGTCAGCAAGACATAGTGGAAAAGCTGATAAGCCAAGGAGAAGATTGCTTAATATTTACACTCCCGTGAACACTAAAGTGTGAACCTGGAAGGCAGTTGGAGTTTGACTAAATGCAGCACAAGGAACAAGTACCAGTCTCGGTTGCCTTGGGAACGGGGGCCCCTTCCTCATGTTAATGATTCTATAATAAGAAAAGGAGGATTTAAATGGAGTACATAGTACAAACTTCCAGTTATAAAATAAAGTAATGGGGATTAATGTACAGCATAGGGAATATAGTCAATAATATTGTAATAACTTTGTATGCTGACAGATGGTAACTAGACTTACCATGGGGATCATTTCATAATGTATAAAAATACTGAATCACTATGATACACACCTGAAACGAATAGGGTATTATATGTCAATTATACTTCAATAAAGAAAAAATGAAGTGCATCGTAATCATGGGTAGACCAATGAGTTGTCTAGGGGGATGTTTAGCAGGTGTCAAAGGAGTAGGTGGGCTCTGTGCCTCAGTGCAGTGGACAATGGATGAGTTCACAAGGTGGCAAGTATAGATCACAGAGTAAGCACCGACATGAACTCGAGTGTTGGAGAACTTTTCTGGTACTGCAAAACATGTTGACTCTTCCAGTGGTTTGCCTATAGTAATGGAAATAAATTGCTAAATCCCTATTCTTCTGACAATAATCCTTGGAAGGAATCCCCTAATAGGAGAGGGTAGATAAGACAATACACTGGAAAGCAAAAGAACCCTGAAGTCAGCATAAGAGAAAGCAGCACAGTAGGACGTATAAAAGATTATAGTTTTCAAAATAAAAGTAATTTCTGGGGCTCCTGGGTGGCTCAGTCATTAAACGTCTGCCTTCGGCTCAGGTCATGATCCCAGGGTCCTGGGATCGAGCCCCGCATCAGGCTCCTTGCTTGGCAGGAAGCCTGCTTCTCCCTCTCCCACTCCCCCTGCTTGTGTTCCTCTCTCGCGGTCTCTCTCTCTGTCAAAAACTAAATAAAATCTTAAAAAAAAAAAAGTCATTTCTTCAACAGTCAACAAAACCAAAAGACAACCAACAGAACGGTAGAAGATGTTTTCAAATGACATACAGATAAAGGGCTAGTATCCAAAATCTATAAAGAATTTATCAAACTCAACACCCAAAGAACAAGTAATCCAATCAAGAAATGGGCAGAAGACATGAACAGACATTCCTGCAAAGAAGACATCCAAATGGCCAACAGACACATGAAAAAGTGCTCAACATCACTCGGCATCAGGGAAATACAAATCAAAACCTCAGTGAGACCCGCCTCACACCAGTCAGAATGGCTAAAATGAACAAGTTAGGAAACAACAGATGTTGGCGAGGATGAGGAGAAAGGGGAACCCTCTTACCCTGTTGGTGGGAATGCAAGCTGGTGTAGCCATTCCGGAAAACAGTATGGAGGTTCCTCAAAAAGTTGAAAATAGAGCTACCCTACGACCCAGCAATTGCACTACCAGGTATTTACCCCAAAGATACAAATGTAGTGATCCAAAGGGGTACGTGCACCCCAATGTTTATAGCAGCAATGTCCACAATAGCCAAACTATGGAAAGAGCCAAGATGTCCATCAACAGATGCATGGATAAAGAAGATGTGGTGTGTATGTACACACACACACACACACACACACACACACACACACACACACACACACTGGAATATTATGCAGCCATCAAAAATGAAATCTTGCCATTTGCAACAATGTGGATGGAACTAGAGAGTATTATGCTAAGCGAAATAAGCCAATCAGAGAAAGACAAGTATCATGAGGAATTTGAGAAATAAGACAGAAGATCATAGGGGAAGGGAGGGAAAAATGAAACAAGACGAAACCAGAGAGGGAAACAAACCGTAAGAGACTCTTAATCTCAGGAAACAAACTGAGGGCTGCTGGAGTGGAGGGGGACGGGAGGGATGGGGTGGCTGGGTGATGAACACTGGGGAGGGTATGTGCTATGGTGAATGCTGTGAATTGTGTAAGACTGATGAATCACAGACCTGTACCCCTGAAATAAATAACATATTATATGTTAATAAAAAATATTTTTTTTTAAAGTCATTTCTTCAATAGTCCCAAATTAAAGGAAACAAAAGTAGTTGTTTCCCAGTGGGCAGAAAGTGTGACCAATAGTTAGTATGTACATTTTACATTTTTATATATATTTTATATATTTATAGTACTTAAAGTTGTGCTTAGTTCCAACATTTCAAAACTTACCTCTGAAAGCACTAATATCCCCATAGTGTACTTGTAGTACAAAGTATTTACTTCCAGTCTCTCCTCCGACTCTGAATCCAACACCTAAAGATTTACAAAGAAGACAGATTAATATTTTAGAAATCAAAGTCTAAAATGGAGCTAATCTCAGGTTGCTGATCTCTGAAATCCAAAGGGAAATAACATATAACATATGAAATTATGTTACATTAAAAATAAAATGAACTTGGCATTTACTGAACATTTCTAATATAATCTATCATTCCTTCTCAAAGCTCTGATAGGATTATATTCATACTTCCCATTTCAGAACCAGAGTAATCACATACACTTTAAGAGGAAAATTCACTCATTCTGAAAGAAACAGAAAACAAAATTCTGCCCTTGTTGATTTTACATATAAAAGACATACATAAACCCATTCTTTCATTTTGTTTTGAATATATTCACGTTCATTTTTATTTTCTGATTGAATCTCGAAAACAGACTTCTTAGGAGCATCTCAGGGGAAAGGCTTTTATTCCCATATGAAAACAGGTTATCTGCAAAAATGTTATTGAGGAAATCAGTTATCAGTGAGATTACGAAGTCCAGTGTGTCAATAGGTTCTTGGAATCTGAAGGGTTCCTAATAGTCGTACTATTAATAGAGTCTGCTAGGAAGCTTTAAAAAAAATCTACAGAGAAAATATTTATAGGCAGAGATAGTTTTTTTTCCTATCTGCTCAATGAATGGATCTTAAAAATGCCAACAAATCTACAACCGCCTTCCCCCAGCCGCCATTAGCTGCCACACTTGTTTGGTAGCAGCTGCCTGGTAAACTATTGAGAGGATTAAGAAGCTCATCTGAAGCAAAATTAGAGCTGGCGAAGGCAGGGGGGCAAGAGAAGAGCATGTATATCACGAGACACCGTCCCTGAACCATGGCAGACCTACCTGTTAGAGAATGGCACATTCCCCTTGATATTAAGAAACATGGTATTAGGGGCGCCTGGGTGGCTCAGTTGGTTAAGCGACTGCCTTCGGCTCAGGTCATGACCTTGGAGTCCCGGGATCGAGTCCCACATCGGGCTCCCTGCTTGGCAGGGAGTCTGCTTCTCCCTCTGACCTTCCCCCCTCTCATGCGCTCTCTCTCTCTCACTCTCTCAAATAAATGAATAAATAAAATCTTTAAAAAATAAAAAAATTAAAAAAATTTAAAAAAAAAAGAAACATGGTAATAAAGGAGAGCCTGGTAATTCATTCACACATTGGAAGTTATGAACAGTTTAGAGTAAAGTCAGGAAGCCAGCTGAGGTTTGGCATTACATTCAATACGCAGGTTCCAAGACTATTAAAAAAAAATACCTGTTTGCTGAAACAGCAATTTATTTAATTCCTAGCTCTCTTGGCTCATGAAAGCTCCTGCTATCAAGAGCCAATGTCCCATAGGCCAAAGGTGGCTTGAGGTATACTTGGATATTTTCTAATTCTGTCTAAACTGTTGTGTGGGCAAGTTACTTACCAAAGAGAGGCAGAGAAAGAGTAACTACCTAAGTGAAACCTTTTCAGGGCAAAGCAAGTAATACAGGTAATTTTTATTGTGAAATTGCAAAATGGAACACTGCCGACAACTGTGGGAAGGACATACGATAAAAAGTACTCTGGAGTCAGAAATTAAACAGCTTTAGAGAAGACTGTGCAAGAAGCCTCAGGTATACCTTTGGGGAGGCGGGTAGGGGGAGCATTTCTTGCCCAGGCATAGAGAATATTGGCTTTATCTGTACAGGTTCCTTCATCACAAAACCTGAAGGAAAAAAAAAAAAAAAAGTAGCCGTAAATGAAGATTCAAGTAGCAAAACACATAAATCATTCACCACAGGGAGGAGAGGATAGGGGAAGGTATTTGAAAACAAAGTAAAATACATCGAATATCATGATTGCAGTCACATCAGCTTTAAGATCCTAACAAAGGCTAGAGCAAAGAGGGCGCCTGGGGGGCTCAGTCGGTTAAGCCACTGCCTTCCGCTCAGGTCATGATCCCAGGGCCCTGGGACTGAGTCCTGCATCAGGTTCCCAGCTCCGCGGGAAGCCTGCTTCTCCCTCCCCCACTCCCCCTGCTTGTGTTCCTGCTCTCACTACCTCTGTCAAATAAATAAAATCTTTAAAAAAAAAAGAAAATAGGGGCGCCTGGGTGGCTCAGTTGGTTAAGCGACTGCCTTCGGCTCAGGTCATGATCCTGGAGTCGTGGGATCGAGTCCCGCATTGGGCTCCCTGCTCGGCGGGGGGTCTGCTTCTCCCTCTGACCCTCTTCCCTCTCGTGCTGTCTCTCATTCTCTCTCTCGCAAATAAATAAAATCTTTAAAAAAAAATAAAGGTGAGGGCGCCTGGGTGGCTCAGTTGGTTAAGCGACTGCCTTCAGCTCAGGTCATGATCCTGGAGTCCCGGGATCGAGTCCCACGTCAGGCTCCCTGCTTGGCAGGGTGTCTGCTTCTCCCTCTGACCCTCCCCCCTCTCATGCTCTCTCTATCTCATTCTCTCTCTCAAATAAATAAATAAAATCTTAAAAAAAAAAAAAAAGACTAGAGCAAAGAATAATTTTCTATGTGAAAAAAAGTAAATACAAAGGGAGATGCATCTGTGTGTTACCCGATGTGCACCAATCCTGTGGGGCAGAGGTACAATTTATAATTGGATATGTGCCTATGTGGAATGTAATGTGTGTAAATCAGGTAGGAAGGTAAGCATCACACAGACAGCACATGGAAACCAGCGCTAACACAGTGTTCATTTGGAAGGGGACTAAAAGAAACGTCGTTCACATTTCCCCTTGGGGCTCAGCATTATCAATAAATCTTGGCCACATCAACACACAGTAGCGCCCAGCACCTACCTTCAGCAGGGGGAACCATACCATGTAGCCCCCTTAAGGGGTTCTTGGTGCTACATACGTGACTCTAAGTGTTTGAGTACTGGCTGTGCCATTTATAAGTTGTTTCCTGTTGGGCAATTCACTCAATCTACTGAACCTCAGTTTTCTCTCTTGTAAAACAGGGTCAGCTATACTTACCTCACAGTTACTCTGTAAACCAAATGAGATACAAGAGAAAGCACTTTGCACACCTCAAAGCACTATACCAGGGTAATGCACTCTTCAACAAAACATTCACTTCATCTCGAGATTCATCATTGAGAAGCAGAGCTGTGGGTGAAAGGAGCCTAGGCAGAAAGACGCATCTGGATTCGAATCCCAGAACCTCCCATCAGCCGCTGTGGGTCGTGGGCATGTCGGCAAACCCTCACAGGCCTGTGTGCAAAGCCTCCCGCTCGGGCTGTGGTGCCCACGTACGTGCGGCCCCCGCTATGCTGACCGACACACTAGAATCCACAGTGGTCAGTCCAAATTCATTAATGGCACGCTTCCTGTGTCCAAGCCACACATTTTTTTTTTTCTGTGACTATATCTCTTAAGTTTGTTCTGTTCTAGAATTGGATTTTTCAAAACACCATTCGGTAATGTTTTTACGTTGCCTTTCTAGATCTGTGTTTTGGGAAACTGGCACCAAGCTAAGTCTGACTCAGGGGTTTAGAAAAACTTGAAAGGTTGGAGGGCTATCAAGGACAAGGACAAATATAGCTTCTTGGGCAGGAGGCTGGCTCACACAGGAGAAAATGGGCACTGCCCATGGCCGGGGAAAAAAAAATAAAGGCAGGCCGTGATAGCTTTCTAAACAGGTTAGGAACTGAGGCTAGAACCTGGACAACACCAGGTCACAGATAAGAAAATCACTGGTAAAATGTACCTTCAAACTCAGAGGCAGGGACTCCTAACATGTTCCCTGCTTATGGCCAGAAATGGGTGGGGGAATAGGCAGTAAGGACAGACACCTATTACCCACCTGAATGAAGGAGTGAGGGACCGGGAACCAGGAGGTCCCCATAAGGTTCTATTTAGCAAATGCTTTTGCTTCTATCAAACAGGATGTAGAAAGGAATTGGGTAGTGTGCAATGTAAAACACATCAACCAGTGGTTTCTTAGTGTTCACTGTCAAGAACAATATACTTAGAACGAAGGATCAATTATCATGTGAGACGTGTGCGTTGGAGCAAATGTCTGACACCCTCGTGCCCACTGTGCCACAAAGCTTAGGGTACTGGACAGTGCCCCAAAGCAGTTTTCCTCCTCAGCCTCATGCTATTAGAATTTAAGAAATGAGGCTGTCATATGTGATGAACTTTGTATCTCACTACTGTGAGCTACTAAAATTTAAAGGTCTGGGTAGCAATTTTCATAGCTTTCAACAAAGATCATAAATATACAAAAGTGCCTCCCATCAATGTGATGACAGTCTCAGGTTAAACAAGATAATTGTTTCCTCTGATATGGAAGTCAATTCAGCGTATGACTAGAAGGAACCAGAATGAAATATAACAGAGAAAACTGCTTTAGTAAGTTTTTCTAAGCTACATACTTGATTAGGTCATTTGCTGGCACAAAACCTTTGCAATGCTTCCCAAAAATAACATGAAAATAAAATCCAAACATTGTAGCATAACACATAAGGTTTTTCATTATCTGGGACCTTTTTTTTTTTTTTTTTAAAGGATTTTATTTATTTATTTGAGAGAGAGAATGAGAGACAGAGAGCACGAGAGGGAAGAGGGTCAGAGGGAGAAGCAGACTCCCCGCCGAGCATGGAGCCCGATGTGGGACTCGATCCCGGGACTCCAGGATCATGACCTGAGCCGAAGGCAGTTGCTTAACCAACTGAGCCACCCAGGCGCCCTATCTGGGACCTTTTATATCTCAGAAAAAAGGTCCCGTTTTATTCATGCCAAGTTTCTGCCAGTTTTTAAAGTCTCTCTTCCATACTACTCCCTTGGCCTGGAAAACCCCTTCCCCAAATCTCTGCCTGACAAACCTATACTTCCTTTCTCCTTCAAGATTCCCTTCAGACTTTCTCCTGGGGGAAGCTTTCTCTGATCTTCAGCCAGGCCAGCTCCCACTCATTAACCACAGCGTCCATCTTAAGCATCAGCTTACTTATCTCCTCTCCAACCAGACTGTGCATACTCTGTGGTTTAATAAACTCCCAGCACCTGCAATCCTGCCTGGCATTTAGTAAATATTCAAGAAATGTTTGGTGAAGTTACCTTCCAAGTAAGTTTTTAACTTTTCACATACAAGCGAAGATTTGAATTGGCCTAAATGTTATTGTAGTGTCAAGTATAATAAATTTTTTTTTTAATTTCCTCAAGAAGCTTTAAGTAAAATATTTAAACAACGATAAATCTGAATTATTACTTGCCTGGTATTTTGTAGAAATCAGCTTTCACGAGAACACTGCAAATAGGTTATGCTTTACAGCTGAATAAGCTCAGAGAGTTTTAACTTTCAAAGGTCACATATTCAAGCCATGATTCAAAGTTCTGCCTGTCACCCTCCCTTCTATCTCAATTCATGAGATTGATTTATGGGCAGAAAATGATATTTTGTGAAGATAAGCTTCGATGACTACACTACTATAATATCTGAACTAAGCTGCAATATGTGTATACAATTCTAAAATCAAATTCTAGGTAATTGTTCTCACTTATTACCAAAGAGACAATGATTTTATATTTTATTTTCCCATTAGCTCTGGTAAAAGAAGAGCTCCAAAAGCAAACCTTGATTTTTCAAATCCTGTTTTATAATTTTTAAGAAATTTATTAAACTCAAGACTGAGTAAAGAATGACTTACTGGAAGGCACTGGGATATTGAGACTAATCCTAAGACTTAGTATGTGAGAGTATGAGGAGAAGAGGATAAACAAGAGAGGCCAAGAGAAATGGATTCTGGAATGGATAATACAATGGGAAAATATAACAGAGTGGCAAAGAGCATTTGAATAAAATCCCTACACCATTTCATTTTCAGATTTATATCCTCCCTTTTAAATGAAAAAATAACATCATATTTTCTCCACATAAAATAACCCCAGGAGGGGCGTCTGGCTGACTCAGTTGGTCAAGTGTGCAACTCTTGATCTTGGGGTTGTAGGTGAAGCCCACGTTGGATGTAGAGATTACTTAAAAAAAAAAAAAAAAAAAAAGGACCAAAGGGATAAAAATGGTATTTTGGCCTTCCAAAGAGTACTATAAAAATAGGATTTTTACTATTCTTATTAATAAGAAAAGTCTTCAGGCTAGGAAGCAATGTAACCCTTGATCAATGTCTGTTGTAATTTCAGGCCTCATCAACTAGACTTCTTAGTCTTACAATTCTAGCAGCTTCTCCTTAAGGCTCTTCCAGATTAAGCCAATTAATTGTGAAAAGATTCACATAGCTCCCTTGTGGTTTCTTAGTATTTGTAGTAAAAGTGATGAGAATTAACTTTTGAAAAGAAAATTATTCTGGATTCTTGGACCTTTGCTTTTAGAACCTTTTCACCTCTAATCCATGGGGAAACCATTCAGATGGCAGGAATATTTTCAGACTATGCCAAGCACTGAAAAATGCTAACCTGTCATTTTGAATTATCCAAATAAAGCATGATTGACTGTTCAAGTACTCTCTAGTTGTATCAGTTAAAGGCTATTTAAAATCCAAGGTTACTCAGGGAAGATCAGAACTGACAACTCATTTCTTTTTTTATCTAAAAAAAATTTTTAAAAGATTTTATTTATTCATTTGTCAGAGAGAGAGAGAGAGAGAGCAAGAGAGCATAAGCAGGGGGAGTGGTAGGCAGAGGGAAAAGCAGGCTCCCCTTTGAGCAGGGAGCCTGAAGCTGGACTTGATCCCAGGACCCTTGGATCATGATCTGAGCCGAAGGCAGATGCTTAACTGACTGAGCTTAACCGACTGAGCCACCCAGGCGTCCCTAAAATTTTTTTTTAAATAAAATTGTCATACCCTCAAGTTAAGTCTATATAGCCTTAAATTCCAATTTTAGTAAGTTAAATATCAGGGCCACAGGAAAATTATCCAAAATTAGAACGTTTCTTTAAGAAACACAATATATAATCAATGGCATATGTGGCATATTCTTTATCATTCAAAATTGCATCTGGAATGGCTCAGGTATTCAAATTTCATTAACTGCTCTATAAACCCACAGAACGTACTTCCCAATTCAGACAAATCTTATGTGAATATCAATGCAATGGGTATGCAATAGGTATTACTATTAACATAGTAATTAGAAGGATATTTAATTAATAAGAGCGGTGATTAAAAGGCACCAGCCTGATAAACAGCCCCACAATATTCACACCCCACCTTCCTAGTGAGATTAAAGAAGCCATAAAGTCTATAAAAAAGAGGGTGTGTCTGTTTTGTTCACACCAAATTTTCAGTGCCTAACAAAGTGCTTGGCACATGGTAGATGGTTAAGAAATATTTTATTAATTAAACAAATAAGGATAACAACTACCATTTATTAAGTACATCTACGTGCCAGGCACTGCGCCATTATTTACATCACTTTACTTATTCTTCACGGTGGCCCAATTAGGTGGGATTAGTAGTCCCATTTTACAGACCAACACAAGTTAAATAATTTGACCAATGTTTATTACAACTGGCTTTATGCTGAATGTTATAGCTCAATGCTATAATATTGCTATTCTGTTTAACATAAATACTAGTCTGCCAGAAAAGAACCATGTTTAAAGTTATGTAATGTCTGTTTCTGTTGAAACTGTCGAAATGGTTACAATCATGCCATTGTACATTATTAAAGTTGACACTAGTCTACCAAGAAGTGGTCAGTTGCTAAGGAACACCTCTAATCCAGGTTTCTATAAATTAGCCAAGGAAGGGGCACCTGGGTGGCTTGCTCTGTCACTTAAGCGTCTGCCTTTGGCTGGCTCATGTCGTGATCCTGAGGCCCTGCGATCGAGCCCCAAGCCCCATGTGGGGCTCCCTGCTCAGGGAGGAGTCTGCTTCTCCCTCTCCCTCTGCCCTCCCCCCAACTCGTTTTCGCTCTCAAATAAAAAAATAAGTCTTTAAAAAAAATTAGCCAAGGATTATGATCACTGGTAACTACAAGTAAGAATAAGTACCAAGCGTGTCTTATATAAACAAAGATCCCTCATACAACCCTGATATGCACTATCATATGAATCTATTATAATATTACATTGAAAAAGAAAATGGATACAATCAATTTTAGCCTAGCAGGGATTTATACCTAAAATTTGTTACCCAATCAAAGGCACATTTTATAGTGCTTAGAACAAGGTATAGCACAGGTTTTGGAGACTGTGTTATTTTTATTTATACCGACCCAAGGATGTTATGAATGTTTAACTTTAGAAGTTTCACTGTGGCAGAAGAAACAAAGAGGGGATTGCGGAAGATACACCTATGAATGTTTAACTTTAGAAGTTTCACTGTGGCAGAAGAAACAAAGAGGGGATTGCGGAAGATACAGCGTGTACAGATGACAGGTAGCGAGGATATGGAGAGGGTGCCTGAAGGCAGCATATGGAAATACCATTCTCAACCAAAGAACCATGATCACCATGAGGGGGGCAACTAAGCTGTAGGCATAATATCACCCTAAAGAAACCAGTCATTTAAATGAGTAACCAGGCAGGGTGTCTCACATATATATATGTTTTAGCTACTCTTCTCTTTCCTCTCATCAGCATCTGTAACCCTGTGGAGACAATGGCATTTAAAAAGACACAGCAGGTGGTTAATAAATAGAAGCAGTTGAAAGGGATTTAAGCTAAAGCTTCATAGGACAGTAAAGCACTACTGCTTTAGCTTGAGAATGATTCCAAGTTACAACAGCTGGAAATAGCTTCATTTAACCAGCTGGGATTCTTCTTTTCAAAAAAGATCAAACAACCTGTAGAAGCCATCTTTTTTGATTTGTAAAAAGTAGTTGGTCACAAGCATCATTAGAAATAGTTTTCAACCAAATATTAATTGCTAAGACTAAACATAATAATTTCAGTTATGCATAGAAGATGACGCCTAAGTACAAGGCAGGTTACGGAAGAAGCCCATTCACTTTAATCACCCAATATTGTGAACACATAATCTTGCAGTTGGCCATCATAAATTGCCTTAAACCCTAGGTCTCGTGTTCAGCAAATAAAAGTGCACAGGTCTGAGGGCGCCTGGGTGGCTAAGTTGGTTAAGCGACTGCCTTTGGCTCAGGTCATGATCCTGGAGTCCCGGGATCGAGTCCCACATCGGGCTCCCTGCTCAGCGGGGAGCCTGCTTCTCCCTCTGACCTTCCCCCCTCTCATTCTCTCTCATTCTCCCTCTCTCAAATAAATAAATAAATCTTAAAAAAAAAAAGTGCACAGGCCTGTACAAACTCACATTACAAAAAGTGGTGCTCCCAAATTACCCCAATGTCAAACAACTTGTATGAACAGAACATGGTGATTTTCAAAGCCTGAAATACTCTCCATAGCCAACCATGTATTTAAAAAAAAAAACAAAAAAACTGTTAGAATAAAAATAAAATAAAGGTGTTCACAGAAAAAACAAATGCAATATGTCAATTTCTAAGATCTCCTAAAATTTACCCTTTTTTTAATGAAAAGCTGTAGTAGGTGCTTTATGTCTAAATTACCCAGTTTTCGGACCCTCATTTCCTTATTGACCGTAAAAAAAGCCCCCAAAAGCATCTACTCACTTATGGCTCATATTCAGCCAAGAAATCTGGGGAACTTATAACTGCTTTGCTTTGAATTAAGTCTGCAAGGACCATTGGAATCCAACAAATCACTACGCTTGCTCCATTCTTGGTGCTATTACTTTCTGTGGGTCCCCAGATACAGTTAATTGTCTCCTCCTTTAAAGGCCCGGGAGAGAAGACTTGAAGGTTACATCTGACAGGTACTGCTGCCTTCCTTACATGGGCCAGCAGAGCTGGTGCTTTTCCATCAGCTGGTCTTTATTTGCATCCTCGAGAGGTATGTTAATTTGGAATTGAGCACCAGGCCCACTCTAACTATAAAGGGACCACCCCACAGTATATTAAAAGGTTCATATCAATGTATGCAATTTAAATGCACATGCATATAATTAACTAGACACATTACCAGTGTGAGCTGCTAATTTGGAATGAGACACAAAAGACTGGAATATGTGTAGGGGAAAAAAAAAACTTTAAAATTAAAATGACTACATAATGAAAACTGCTTCATGCTGTGTCTACTATGTTCATGTAAACTTAATATAACTGTAAATATATTTTAATGAACAGTAGAAAGAGGGAATTACAAAGAGCAAAGGAGAGCAGCACAACAGGGAAACATCATCAGAAGAGCTCTTTGCTTTCGTATTAAGAGTGCTGCCTGAAGACAGGGGATGAATTATAACTTCATAATTTCAGGGGGAAAATGTTTACTTTATTAGAGACACATACCTACTTGCCAACCTGCTGGCAATGAAAATAGAACACCCAAGGGAAGACAGGGGGGTAATCCTAGCTAACAAACTGGAAAAAAAAAAAAAAAAGGAAATCTAAGCTTGATGTTTGGGTGTTAAAATATCCTATTAGCTTTTTCTTCTTTCACTAAAACAGCTTTGTATTCCCATAAAGATTTCCTCAGAGTGTGAATGAGTTCTGGATATTCTTAAGCATCAAAAAACATTATAGGTATCATATCCAAAAATACATGTGAAAGTTTGGGAATCTTAATTTAACTACTGTCTAGATCTTGGAGCAGTTGAGGAATAGATTTGCAACTGTAAAATGAGTGTGATAAATTCCATGACTCAACCATTTTAGAAAAATAATGCAAGGCTTTGACACTGATAGATTTTTGTTATTAGTATTGTAATTCAGGTGGAAGGGTAAGAGGCCAAACAGCTGGAAAACATCCACTGACTGTTTCCATGGCTGAGCACGTGTGGCCTTGGGGGCAGGGAGTGGAAGACGTTTTTGCGAAGCAACTGCGACATTTAGTCCATGAAATATCCCATGAGCTCCAATGCTTTAAAGAAGCATGGGTCTTGCCAAATACTGGGGGATAAAAAATCTATACCATTTTTAAATGGAGAACAAGACTGGATTGTGGAAGTCAGAGTCACTAGAACAGTTTCACTTAATGCATACCTCTTAGATTACATACTGAACAGCTACTACATATATATATTGGAATAAATTTAAATGTTAGGTGAACACTTTGGGCGTGGCTAGAAGAAGATCAATAACACCATCAATTACTGTCTTGTAGGGTTATAAAGTCAATCCTAACCTATAGATTAAGTGGGAATATGTGCTGCAAGGCAGATTTTAAAACCCATTTAAAATGACATACGTATAATGCCATTCAGGGCTCTAATCACTCAGGGATGCAAATGAATGGCAAAATGCGGTGTGCTGCCTGCTTGAGGTGAGTCGACCAGTGCACGAATCTTATGATGACTTTCCAATCTGACTCAGCATCTGCGTGCAATTTATATTCATAGAATTACGGAATTTTAGAGCATAGAGGAGTTCTATAAATGATCTAGTAGTAGTCCCTTGCTAAAATGAAGAAACTGAGGCCAGTTCACATGAAATAAGTAATTTACTCAGGGAATCTAGCTAGTTAGTTCACTACTCCTTCACTCTACTATGTTGCCTTTCAAGTCATAATCTTAGCAAAATAGTATGTGTAGCAATTACTTTATTCAAAATTGCTATTTTCACTTTCCTTCACTCTACTATGTTGCCTTTCAAGTCATAATGTTAGCAAAATAATACCTGTGGCAATTACTTTACTCAAAATTGCTGTTTTCACTTTCATTTACATTGTCTTTGAATTCTCTCTTTCCCCCACTTGGAAGTCTTTTGGAAAATATATTTTACTAGACTTAATTTCAAAACAGCATATTTAAGAATATTAATAAATATTTTTACAGGACCAAAATAATGTTTGCTCTGATGTTCCCTTGATATGAGAACAATGAACTAGTCTTAGTTCATTTTATAATAAGATTTTGTTTTTTTAAAGATTTTATTTATTTATTCATGAGAGACAGAGAGAGAGAGAGAGAGAGAGAGAGAGAAGCAGGCTCCCAAGGAGCAGGGAGCCCGATGTGGGACTCGATCCCAGGACCCTGGGATCATGACCTGAGCCGAAGGCAGACGCTTAACCATCTGAGCCACCCAGGCGCCCCTATAATAAGATTTTTCTTAATTAAAACCATAATAACACTTAGTGACGTTTTATTTTTTCACTCATTCTCTTTAACCAAGGTAAAGGTAAAGCAGGTTTTAAATGCTGACACCTCTTCTAGCTGTTTTCACGAATTCTAACCCAAAGGTAAATATTGTTTAGAAGAAATATTTTTAAAACATAAAGCCAAAGGACATGATTTCGTGATTAAGATTCAGAAGAAGCAGTCACAGAATAATCTTTTAATCCCAGAATCTTATTTACAAAAATTTACCGAAGAGCAAAAAACTGGAATGTTGATAGCCAAGGGTATTAATTGTGATTTGCTGGCCCCGTTTTTCCATAAACCCAGTCATGTGAGCTGGATTCCTATGTGATATAACCCTTTCATCAAATAACTTAAGCCTATTAACAAATGCTTTGATGGTACTTGGTCCCTGGAGATTTCCACTAATTGCCCTGTGCTTTTAACAGTTCCAAATATATATTACAATTGTTTGTTATAAAAATGACCAGAATGCATTTGCGGTGTGCCTTGCATCAGCCAGACGAATATGAGGATGTGCAGAGAAAGGTCTATCAGTGTACGTGATTATGCAGGGAAAGGAACACAAAACAGACCCTTCTTCATTGCAAAGCAAGACACACTAGTCATTCTGGACTGTTCAATATCTACCAGTGATTCTGGCTATTGTTGCAAAATAGGAGACTTAAAATGCATGGCTATTTTCAAAGCTGACCAATCTTCGTGAACACCAAAGAACAAAATGAAAGGACAGATCTCAAGCCATAATTATGCTGTAAGCTTCTAGGGATAATAAAACATATCTATCTATTCTAGAACCTCCCACAGCATCTGCTATCATTCTGGCATATAACAGGCACTTAATAGATGTTTACTGACCATTCATAGCAAGATATTAAGACTCACCACAGTGATTAAAATAAATTCTAAAACTGCAACAGTTCTTGAATCAATGGGAGGCAGTGTGGTAAAATGGAAATAACTTTGGATTTGGGACCAGACAACCCAGGGTTCTACCAACCAGCTGAGTTACCTTAAGCATGATACTGATTCTCTGAGGCTCAGGCTCCTTGTTTGTTAAGTGGGGACAATATTAACTGTTCTGCAAAACCTTTAGGAAAAAAATGAAATGGTGTATACAGATCACCTAGCACGGTGTCTGGGATAAAAGAGTGATCAATGAACAGAGGCTTGGTGCTCTTTGGGTTGAAGCATGATCTTAAAAAAAGTAAACATCAGAGCATCCATTATCTAAATTGTCAGTGCTTTTTTATAAGCTGTCTGTACCTTGATATGCTATCTATGACAACAGACATAAATTTATTAAGTCAGTGTCAAAGACTGATGGATGTGCTCCATTGCAGACTAAATAACTGTGATAATCAGACCATGATAACCACGTGATGCAAAAGAACCATGTTCTTTCCTGAAAAGTAAATATTCTACCTGTTTATTAATCAGTTGCAAAATATGTCCACAGATGCAATTTGTACTTATAAAAGACATACATTTTCTACACCCCTTTTGACTGTGAGCCCATTTTCCCTTACCAGTAACTTCCAGTGGAAGAAGGCATATTGCATCCAAAAAGTAACATATGATGGACAGTATCCATGCTGGCACGAGGTTTGAAGTCAACTGTTAAGAGAAAAGGACACATGATTATGAATACAAGTTACACTTCTGTGCACAAACTGTCGCAAGAGAAGGCATCATTCAACAGTCCCAATAGCTATGTAACAAAGATGTTTTGTTGCTCTTAGGATAGAAGGCCCTGATTGTATAAATTACCTTTCTCATTCCTTAAGATTAAGAGCATGATCTGACAATTTAATTTAGTAGGAGAGTGAACTATTATATAACAAAAAGAGAGTAATAATTAATAGGCTGAAACTACACATCTACCCACACATACTTTTTTAATGGAAAACCCCTTTTGAAGGGTTGAGAGCAGTATGGGGGTACAAAATGAAAGCTCCAGGCTATGCGTTCACAATATATTCCCTTCCAGATTTCAGTAGAGTGCTGAGTAGCATAAAACACCGCACAACACTGCACAGCAGAAACCACAGTGAGTGGTCAGGACATGAGCAAAAGGATTCATAAGAGAAATTTATTACCATCTCAAAATCACGGTAGTCACTGGGATGTGATAATGAAGAAAAAAATTACTAGAAAATAAAAGTGGAAAATGTATCCTTTTTTGGGAAATATATCTTTACAAAAGTATAAAAGAGAGAAAAATCACTGTCCTGGATGAGCACTGTGCACTTGTTAAAGGGATACTGGAACTTATGCAAGGCCATTTCTTT
Organism: Neomonachus schauinslandi; assembly: GCF_002201575.2. Classification (NCBI taxonomy): domain Eukaryota; kingdom Metazoa; phylum Chordata; class Mammalia; order Carnivora; family Phocidae; genus Neomonachus; species Neomonachus schauinslandi. The sequence continues at coordinate 76,942,948 of NC_058409.1, read as the reverse complement.
TTTTTTTTCTCCTAATAATAGTGGTTGAAAGACATTAAAATAAACAAAAATGAGTTCAGAGAGAAAACAAAGCAAAAACTAAAGATGAATTATACTAGTATGCATGGTCAATAATCAGCATGAGCTCCCTTTCCTGGTTTGGGTGTGGCTCATCTACTTTTGTCTGCATTCGAAATGCTGTGCTACCAGGCCAGTTTCTAAGTCCCCTTTACATAGAAAAATCCAAATAGTCTAAAATGATCTTAAGTTTCAGGTGTGTGCAAAACTGCATCTTTTAGCTCTTTGGTCTGATAAAATTAATAAAATATCATTTACTGCTAAAATGTGTATCTGAGTACATGAGTATTTATAAACTAAAAGATGTTCTACATCAAATTATAGCGCCATGACTTGCAAAGTGTGGTTGGTCAGAAAACACGGGGCGTCTCCTAGGAGCCATTTTGACTCACAACTTTCAGAGGAAATAAAAAGTCTTTCAATTACTGCACTAAAAATAAGAATTTAAAGCCTAAAAATCCCATCACGAGATATTCATGTCACCATTTAAAAAGCTAACAAAGAGAGAATGGCTGGAAAATGGACTTGCTATAACTTGAGGTTTGTTTTCTATCATCAAAGAAGACAGTAAGCCTATGAGGTTGAAGAAGATACTCTGGAAGGAAAGAATCAATTGGAAGTTACCACAGATCACAAATCATAGAAAACCCTACCGCTAATAAGCCTAAATTTGTTACAAGAGAAACAGAAGGAATAAGAGGAATTCTATCTCCATAGACTCACTCTCAAGTTAAGTGCAGGATTTCCTTCCTCCCTTCCAAAATCCTCCCCCAGTAGCATCCCTGGCAGAATTAAATTTGAAAAAGCTCTAAGGTAGGAATACCAGGCCTTTGTTTCTTATTCACTTTAAATTTATTTTGGTATGTGATGTAATTTGTTATCTTATATTTGTTTTTATCAAATGGCTTATATCACTCTACGGACATCCAACTTCTTGATCTGACTGTATCCACCTCCTACTCTCTCTTTTTTTCAATATCCCTCTGCCAATCCATGGGGGGTTTGTCAAACAAGAGGATGACTCCTCTGCTTTTTCAGAACCTACGTAGATGACCATATGGTTCCCATTCCCTTTAAATTCATTTATTATGGGTGGGTTATAATAGTAGGCTTCCTAAATTTGAATCATTCTGGGAATTCTGATAATAAGCCAACATAGCCAAGTGCATTTTATCAAGAAATTAACAATTGGGTGCAAAGCAACACTAAAAATCCAAGTGGAAATACCCAGCAGAAGACTGGGATTCTGTGACTCTTGTTTAAGAGAGAGTCAGAGAATTACGTATTTGGGAATCACTTAAAAATTTAACCCTGAAGCCATGAGGGTGAACAAAAAGGCTCAAGACAGAGTCTTAGGGAAAGCCCTGAGCTGGCAGGATCCATGTAGGAGACCCCAGCAGGGTTTGTTTGTTTATTTTTAAATGTTAATGAAGTGTGTGTAGGGCTGTGAAACAAGGCAAACATTTTATTTTTTAAAGAGTGGGCTATCATTAAATTCATAAAATGAAATATTAAGCAAAATATTCAGGGAAGGACAGAGAGGAGATCTGTTGGGAGAAAAAGAGATCATGAAGACATATAATCTCTATGGCTCTTCATTAGGAAGGAAAGCCAAATGTTTTGCCTGGGCCCCTGCTTATGCAAGAGGATCTTCTAATTGTCCTTTGTAAAGGGCAAAAATTATACAAAGTATAACTTCTCTATCCATTTTTTGATTTTTTTCTCCTTCTGACATACTATTTTAAGAACCACTTATTTGTTCCACATTGAACTCTTACTAGATATAAGTGTTTAATTTTAGTTCCTATAATTAGAAACAAATCAATATCTTTAAGAGGTGGTAAAAGAACATTCTTCAGAGTTCCCTCTCATAGCTTACTCTCAGTGACTCATGCATTCCTCCAGAATCTCAAGATCTAATTTGAATGCTAAGTAAATTACTGGTATAGAGTGATATATAAACATCTTTTTCACATCCTAAAGAAAGAGTATAATATCAAAGTATTTATTAATTATAGCTCAAAGTACAATTCACTGTAAGTTGAAATGAAAAATGCCGCCAGCGGGCGCCTGGGTGGCTCAGTGGTTAAGCGTCTGCCTTCGGCTCAGGTCATGATCCCGGGGTCCTGGGATCGAGCCCCGCATCGGGCTCCTTGCTCCGCAGGAAGCCTGCTTCTCCCTCTCCAACTCCCCCTGCTTGTGTTCCCTCTCTCGCTGTGTCTCTGTCAAATAAATAAATAAAATCTTTAAAAAAAAAAAAGAAAAATGCCGCCAGCAAAAGGAATGTCATATCAAAATGTAAATCCAAAACAAACAGTAGGTGCCATAAAACAAAGCGAGCCTTCGACAATGACAATTTCATTGAAGGGCCTGCTGCCAGTGGTGGGGAGGGGTCAACTGGGAAAAGATTAGGCTGACAGGTTCATTTCTTGGGTTTGCTCCATTCCTACTTATTATTCCTAGCTTTGCAAAGCAAGATCCCATCCCTAGTGAATAAGAATTAAGTCTGTTGGGCACAAGATACACATATGACTATGCTGGAGATTTCAACACTACACAAAAAGAATATGGGAAAATATTTTCAAATCACATCTTAAAAGAAATCCACCCCCCTTCTTTCTTTTTCTCCCACCATACAGCAAAGAAATAAAGGATCCAAGGGGATGAGAACCAGAGGATAGTAATGAAAATTAACTGACAGAAAACAAAGGCAGCCTTGGGATAGCGACAAACAGGCAGAAGCACAGCCTTGTGAGAACGCAAGGGAATGTTATATCCGATAAGATTAAAAAGTGCCACCAACTCTTCCAACTCAATAATAAGATGACAGTTGCTTAAATGGAAATGGAACTTCAGTCTCAATGGGTGTGGGTTCAGAATGTCTGATATATAAGATCAGGGAAAAGTTTACAGGCAAGTAAATTTGAGTAAGTCCTGGGAATCAAACAGTGTTGAAGGACTAAGACTCCAGAAATAGTAACTAAAGCACATTAATTAAAGGAATGCAATGGTGCTGAAAGTACACAGGTTGGATAATTTCTCAAAGGATAATGTCATCTGAAGTGAAAGACTTGAAAGGATGCATGTGGGTGACATACTGAGCAGAGATACTTAGGTCTAGTTTCTGGAGTTCTAAGCAACATTTGTACTAACTGCATGAGGTTGTTTGAAATTTATGGCTTCTTTTAGCAACATTAGACTACAATCAGGGCCATAAAATTCTCTAAGAATGTGACCTAGGATAGAATTTCATTTAGCACTTGGCTTTCTCTCCATTTTTCCTTTCCAAGTGGATATCCAGGTCTGCGTGTCAAATTTTGATGTATCTGCCAGACGCAGGACGTGGAAAGATTTCGAAGAACCCATGTAGCCAAGTGTAGGAACTAGAGATTTAGAAGCTATCCATACACCTACAATCAACCCTAAATTACCACTGAATATGGGAGAAACACCCCTTTTAGCTAAATATATGCACTAGAGGAATACTACAGACCATGGATACTTAACCTATCAGATAAAAAAGAACAGACTTGTAAATGCAAATTTGGATCTTCAGAACTTAGGCATTCTAGAATTATTGCCCGTATATATATCATTAGGGATCATTACTGTTGGCTTTGTTTCCTTTTTCCTCCCAGTGGAATCATATTGTACATAGTAAACGGTTTATTTCCTATGCTGTGGGTATTTTTATGTGTTATTAAACAATTTTTGTCAATGGTACTTTTTATCTAGTGCTGCACATTAGAATTATCCTATGCAGCTTATTAAAAATACAGATGCTCAAGGTCAATCCTGGATCAGTCCTAGCCCTTCCTCCATCAATATCTCATTTAAATCTGAGAGGTCATTTCAGGCAAGTGTACATGTGGTAAGTTTCACAGGTGAATCCCAGGTGATTCTGACCTCAGTCAACATTTTTAGTGGCTGAATACCTATTACATAAGCATGCTTAGAGTTTAGTTAACTCATCTTAGCCTGGATTGTATTGCCATCCTAAATGCACAGGGCAAACAGTAAAAACAAAGTTCCTTTTAAAATAAATTTATAAAAAAGTTTTTTGGGGGGGTAAAATTGGTTGATCCATCAAAATCACCTCACATCATTTTAAGGCAGAGATCTGAAGCAGGCACACCAATTTGAGAGACTAGAGGGATGTCAGGTTTAAGACATAATAATGTAAAAGAGCTGTTATCATTTAAAAAAAAAAAAAAAGGCCCCAGATCTTAATATCACTTCCGTGAACATTTCTTTGTTTCCCCCAAAATGAAGATTGTATTTCAAAATCCACTCACAGAAACTGAAGATAATGCTCTAAATTGTCATGTAAGTGTAGGATATGATCATCCTTAATGTTCATCGTCCTGCAGTGGGGTCAGAGAATTCAGACACATGGAAAGCCCACAGCAGCAAAGCCCATTTAGCAGCATGTTAAAAACCCACAGCCATCGCATATTATGTTATCTTCTGCCAGCTTCTTGCATAACCATAAAGCAATTCTACACTAAAATAAAGACCTTTTGCTTGAACATTTTAAATCAGAAAGTTTAACAGAGAAATTGTCATTAATTCTCGATAGCTTGGACAATGATGTACACTTCAGACAGAGTCTTTAACATGGTTTGTGAGGACTTGAAGCTGCTGTTGCCAAATTAACCAAGGAATAAGACACCTGAGCAAGTCTTTAAATGGAACACAAATTTAAAATGAAATAACCCTTGATTCCGAATAAAGGAATTTTTTTTTAAAGATTATTTATTTATTTATTTATTTATTTATTTATTTATTTATTTGACAGAGAGCGAGAGCAGGAACACAAGCAGGGGGAGTGGGAGAGGGAGAAGCGGGCTTCCTGCCGAGCAGGGAGCCCGATGTGGGGCTCGATCCCAGGACCCTGGGATCATGACCTGAGCCGAAGGCAGACGCTTAACGACGGAGCCACCCAGGCGCCCCCAAATAAAGGGATTTAAGCACAAAAAAGAATTAAACTTCTGGATGATAGACCTTTTAAGATGGAACTTTTTGGTATATATGTCAGAACCAACTACATAATCAATAAATAGACTTTATCAGCCAGGCTATGCAAGATAAAATAGCCTAAGCTTCATTAAGCCTTCTATTTGTAATGTCATCCTTGTAGTAGTCCCCTATTAATTTCCCAAAGAATGAAACCCATTGCCCCTTCTTGCCTTTTTGGGCCGTGCATAATGCTGACCAGTCCCCTGCACCCCCTCTCCCCGCCCCCCCCCCGCCAAATTTGCAACATGATAGCTGCCTGCACCACTCTGTACTCTGGGGGGGGCAGCCTCTGCATTTAATAACCACCCCTAACCACTAACAGTTACTGAGGGCTTGCCCCAGGCCAGGTTCCCTCACTGCTCACAAGGACCCTAGAAGCCTGATCCTTTCCCCTCAAGCAGCTGAGCCTTGAGGACGGAGAGGCTGAGTCACTCGTGTGCGACCATGTGGCCGGCAGGTGGTGAGGCTCACACTTGAGCCCAGTGTGCTCCTTCATCAATCATACCATTGGCCACTGGAATATTCTCCTCTCCTCTGCAGATCCAAATGGACTATCTTCCCAGATGCAGACAAAATCCTCTCTGTCTCTCACATGATGTTTGGTCTGACTAGAACAGTTCATATTCAACCTTATTAGAGCTGGTCCCTGAAGTCAGCCCCACTGAAAGAGCTGAAATGACTACTTCCGAATGACTGTCAAAATGCCACGAACCCCCCGCTAATGAAGGGCTTTCACACATCAAATCTGACTCAAACCTGGGCTTTCTGAATTGGCCATTTTCCTGGGAGCGCTGGGGGGTGGGTGATATTTTGACATTACTGCAGTAAAACAGCACTGTCCAAGTGTCAGTCACTTTCTGGTGATCCCCAGACGTATCTAACAGAAGACATTCCTAACTCTCAGCTTTATAAAAGATAATGAGTTGGTTCCTACTCCTCCCTCTCCCTTTGTTTTATCACCTAAGAAAAAAAAAACCCGGGGGTCATCAGGGGTCATCGTGTTGGAAATGTGGTATTTGGGTGACCAAACCACAGAGGGCATCCTGGAAATACTCTGAGAATAGGCGGACAGCTGCAGCTTTTCCTTCCTGATTATGACCAAGCAAATCAGATTTTACCTGCTCATCAGAGACCTATAAGTATAGCTCTTATTTGTGCTATCTCTCCAAGTTACTTCCACTCAGAAACTAGAAAAGCTTCCGAGGGTGCTTGCAGGAAAGTACCCAATGGTCCTGTGGAGAGGCAGCCTACATTTTTCATGTTGGAGAAAATCCTGAGTGAAGAGAGAAAGGAAAGGATACGCAGTCAACTAATTGGAAACAGAAAGGTGACAGAGTGACTGCATGCGGGTGGAGACTCACACGCATATACAAACACACATACACCCACACCCTTCTATTTACTGCTGTCAGGCCATAAAATGTGATTATCCTGCCAGACCTTGGTCTTTATAGTCATATAATGACTTTATGTAATGACGCATAAGCATGATCAAAATTTTCTGATACAGGAACCCAATATCACCTGAACATGTGCTTTGTTTAGGAAAGGTCACATTTGAAAATACTCAAGTCTCACTGTGCTATTCTGCAGTAGACCTTGTTCTACATTCAAGAGAGAAACCCACGAAAATGAAGAGCAATGAATCACTAGATTAATTTCACCTATTTCTAAATTCAGTGGCTTCTATCTCATTTGTATAGTGCAATTTGATAGATAGGGACCTGCCATCATTCACCAAGGAAAAGACACATTTATTTACTGGTCATCCATGTGAGGGAAAGCAAGTGGATGAAGATGACAGTCAGATTTCTTGGCTGAGTGGGCTGCTGTCAGAGTCAATTCCTCTGAGTGTCTGTAAAACACCTTTTAGACAGCATCACAGTTCAGTGGTCAAATGCAGATTTTATCATACCTTCACCCATTCCAACCTGTGATTTTTTATTAAAACAATAAACAAAAGCAATGCTCTAGGGAAAGCTATGATTTTGTTCAAAGCAAAAAAATTATATTTATCTTCATTATTGTATTTCCCCAACTACTTTAATTCACATTTAATAATTCAGTGGAGACACATAAATGCAACAAAGATGCTGTGTATGCTCATATGTAAATATGACATGCATATGCACATATAAATTCTAGGACAATTGTGATGGTATCGTCTCAAAATGAAGAAGTATGTTTATCTAAAATGAATTACATAACTAGTCACACAAGCAGAAAGACAAAATTATGAATAATTCAAAAGCAATTCTGGCTTTTAACACCATCAAGAGAGTTTGTTTTAGTCCTAATAAGCAATCTGAATTGTACTCTGCCTTTTGTGATTTTCTTTAGAAATTTGAAAAGCCAGAGGAGAAAGTTCTTTTCAGATGTTATAATATTTGTATTCTTGTCTTCTAGAACTCTGCAAGGCTGTAATTTCTTTGAATTTTTATTATACCTCACATCCCCATTGCCTTGCCCAATATCTGGCACACAGTAGAATTTTAAAGTTTGCCGAATTTATGAACAAGTGGTTTTTCTTAAAAAAGAATTATTCCTTTATGTTCAAGTAAGAGTATAATTAAAGGCAAAAAGGTAAATTGTCAGGCACCTGGGTGGCTCAGTCGTTAAGTGTCTGCCTTCGGCTCAGGTCATGATCCCAGGGTGCTGGGATCGAGTCCCACATCGGGCTCCCTGCTCGGCAGGAAGCCTGCTTCTCCCTCTCCCACTCCCCCTGCTTGTGTTCCTGCTCTCGCTATCTCTCTCTCTGTCAAATAAATAAATAAAAATCTTAAAAAAAAAAAAAGGTAAATTGTCCACTATATGATATATTGCCTTAAAAATGGTCAAGCAAAACACTTGTTTAGTGTTCCCTCATGTATGAAGCAAACGATATTGAGTCCCCACCATATCCGGCTGCACATATCCCGCGGGCATTCAAAAACTGAAGAGGCACAGATAAGGAAAGCAGAAAGTATAACACTGATAAATGTCTTAAGAAAAGAAATAAAGTATTAAAGCCTTTACAAGAGCTCATTTCAACCATATCTAATCTTCTGATAAGGCATCCCGAGACCTAGAATTTGGGACAACCCACATTTTCATTCGTGGCAAAGCCTTGGTTACCACTAGCAAAACTTGCACTTTGGAAATCTGGAAAAGCTACTTATGACCAAACCATAGAGGGCATCCTAGAAATACTCTGAGACAAGGCGGACAACATACAACCTATGCATCCAAACCCTTTCCCTTCCGTAAATTTTTAATCTTCACGTGTACTGGGTTTCATCTTGCAAGATGGTTTGAGGTTTATTTATCTTTTTGGCAAAACTGTGTTCCCATTAGAGAGTGAAGATAAGGGAATGAAAGAGTAATTGTATTTGATGCAAGGAAGATAGAAATGTGCTACTGCTGTATTTTGGCTCCATCTAACCATTTGATAATTTCTTTTTTTTTTTTTAAAGATTTTTTTTATTTATTTATTTGAGAGAGAGGATGAGAGGAGAGAGAGAGAGCACATGAAAGGGGGGAGGGTCAGAGGGAGAAGCAGACTCCCCGCCGAGCAGGGAGCCCGATGCGGGACTCGATCTAGGGACTCCAGGATCATGACCTGAGCCGAAGGCAGTCGCTTAACCAACTGAGCCACCCAGGCGCCCCCATTTGATAACTTCTTTCATTTCTTCTTTGATTCACTATCCTCACATATAAATAAATCTGTTATGATTTTAACAGCATACAGGGAGGGGAACACATAGCTAGTAAAAAGCTTGGGCATGTTCTTTGATCTCCTGAACCTCTGCTTCTTCCTCTATAAAATGGCTTACTTATGCTTAGCTCTAAGTATCTTAGTGTCTGGTAGGCCCTTAGTAAACAGGTGGTAATGAGCCGATTGTATGAGCAAGGATTCTATATAAACTATCATCCTACCATTTGATTAAATCAAAGAAAGAGATATTCCTGTCTTTGTTTCTCTAACGATAAAATGGGACTACCCTTAGGGTTGTCCTAAGAATTAATGAGACAATACATGCAAACTTCCCCTTACTTATTCCCTTATATAAATGATTGTTTGGTATTTCTCTTTGGTTTGCAATTTTCCAGTTCTAATTTGCTTACACCTAAACACCTATGGTTGCTGGATTATGCAAGATAATGGTAACCACAAACGGTAACCACAAAGTACATTAAAGGACTTGAACAAGTAACAAAATCTTTAGTATTCATGCAATCCTCCCAGCAATAAAGAAAAGGAAAAAGATACTGAAAATAATTATTAATCTTACAAGCTCCATTAAGGACCTTAGAACTCGGAATAGTTTAATCTTCGAAGGGAAGTGCCTAAGAAAATGCAGAAACGTTTAGTACCCTAGTTCTAATATAGTCCTTTATGAGTTTCCTATGAATATTTTCCTTGACTGAATATATTCACTTGTACTTTTCATTTTTAATTTATGTGAAAGTAAACACATTTATATTAGGAGAGCAAGAATGCATTCCAGGATATATATTTATAGTCCCTAGAGTCACCAGCTCTGAAATCATATACTACCACCACCCTCCAGAAACAAATCAGTAACCTATTAATGTGAGAACTGTAATGTTGCTGTGAAACATGACTCTTATATTTATATAGATATGAAGACTGGCCTTCTCTTCTAAGCAAATGTGAAACAGGAACAATCAAGACTCTCTTGGAACTTGGAAAGAAAATAGTAAAGAAAAAAACTTCATGCAAAAATGCCTTTCAGCAAGTAAATACTGTTTTCTCCTAGGCTGCCAAAAATGTGGATATGAAATTGAGGAAAGCTTTATTGTTGATATCTTAATGACGAATTTGTATCCTAAATCACATTTAGCATTACACAAGGCACTACAATTAAGAATTTAAGTTATTCTCTGTCTTTAGAGTTCAGAATCTGGGAGCACTGTCCTTTCTACTTTTTTTGGGGGGGGTAATATTCAATTATTACACAAAGTAAGGACACTCAGGCAACACTCACCTTCTCAAGGTCTGACTTTCATTCTTAGGAATTAACTATGGGAACAAATTTTTAGAGTGCTGCTATAAGTTGTATTTTCTGTTGGAATTGCCACCAAAGTGTGTGGGGAAAAAAACGCACATTGGTCTGGCTTTTCAGGTCTATAATGTATATTCCTGTGGGAACACCTCATGAAAATTCATCCTCAGATGGCCCTGAGGCAACTGTACACATTTTATAATTCACATAATAGCCATTTCAGACAGTCCACTTGCAGATTAGTTTCATGGGACCAAAGCACAACTCTCATTACCATTACTTTCCCTCCAAAATCAACACCTCACACCAGAAAAGTAAAGTAAAGCAGGGGGAGAAAAAGAACAAGTCCATGAATAATTTGCCAATCACACCTCCTCCCTAAACAGTTAAAAGTCTGTCATAGGCGATGGACTCTGAAAAACAAACTGAGGGTTCTAGAGGGGAGGGGGGTGGGAGGAGGGGTTAGCCTGGTGGTGGGTATTAAAGAGGGCACGTTCTGCACGGAGCACTGGGTGTTATGCACAAACAATGAATCATGGAACACTACATCTAAAACTAATGATGTAATGTATGGGGATTAACATAACAATAAAAAAAATTTTTTAAAAAGTCTGTCATAGGGATATTTCAATTAAAACAACCTAGATGAAAACAGATGGCATTTTGTCACTTTTCCTATCTGATTTAAAGCCTTGGCTGGGGAAGGACCAGCCATTTATGATTCCTCTTATTCTATAATATAAACAACAGGACCGATGTTCCTTCCTTTCCCCCCCTCCCTCCTTCCCTTCTTTCCTTCTCTCAATCTTTCCTTCCTTCCTTTCTATCCATCTACTGTTTGACAGGTAAAATCTTAAATTCCCTGATGTTGAGTCTAAGTACAGTCGATTTATAGCATGAACCAGCAGGTAAATAAACAGTCTGTTGAGTGGAGTGGAATTAAGCATCCAGCCACAGACAGAAAGCCAATACTATACAAATGGGACCACACAGTGTTGGCAACCATCGACATCTGCATGCAACTCCTTAACTACTATTACTCATGAATCTCTCCAGATACAGTTTGTAATCTTGTCTCTGAGTGGCTCTCTCTAGTTTGTTTCTGCATTAGGCATGATAAATGCATTTTAGAAACTGACAGTAAAAGATTAATATGCTCATAACCATCAAAGAGAGCCTTTCACTGATTTCAAATAGCTGCCCTCCCTTCAACCGCCCACCCCGGCACACCATCCAATTAATACTTACTCACGAAGGCTTCCTCATCCACCGGCAAACGCACTGACATGCAGAAGTATGTATCAGACTATTAAGGAAAGAAAGATACAAAATCTGAATTAATCTGCTGCTAGTAAAGAAGAAAAAAAAAAAAAAAAGAGTAAAATCATGGGCTCTATGACTGAAAAAGAACTACCGGCCCAGTAAGGTAAAGTTGCCTGCCAACTAGGTGGGACCAAGGTAATGGAAGGCACAAGTTTAGTACATAGGTACTCCAAACATTTTCCTAGGACTCTTCCCTAATTGATTTCAAATCCTATTTATAAGACCAATTATCACAAGTGATATTTCTAGTACTGTCACAGTTAAAAGGCAACATTTTAGATGCTTCTATAAAAAGAGTGAAACACTTTAATGCACTTGACTTTAAAGTGGTAGGAGTTAGTGTTGACCATCTTCACTATATGCATAATTAAATATTTAATTTCTTGAATCACTTTACAAGTGCTCAAATATTAACTAGAGAAGTACAATGAATAAAAGTTGGTCTTAAAATATAATATTTGGTTGTTCTCCCTTAATGTTTTTATGTAGTTGAAGAAATCAACATTAACTCAAGTTACTCTTTCTTTTCCAGCAACTAGTCTCTTATCTAAATGGCCATTTTTCCACCATCACATATATTAACATTAAGAATTTTTAGTGATAAAAATTGCAATTTAAAGAGAATGGGCTTCTGTTGACCTATGCATTCCACTTCCGTAGTGGAAGAGCCTATGCAGGGAAATATGTGCCATGGTTGATAATACACCCAATACAAATACAGACTAAACTCATTTAATAATTCATACTTCATGGGTTAATACCGTACAGTGCTGCAATCAAGAGAATCCATAAACACAGATAGAGATCATCTGCGTATTACTAAGCCTACTGGTTAGCACTGAAAAATTGTGAAATTTGTACCTCTTTTTAAAATTCTTTGTTGGGTAGAAGTTCAAATACACCTCAAATCAGCATGTTAAACTTTGAAAAATTCAAGAAATAAGATTTAGTCTTCATTACTACCTTTCTATATGCCATTTTTTTCTCAATTGAGCAAATTGTTTTGTTTCTTTATAATTATTTAGATTCACCTTTATTTTGCTAAGAAGGAAACATTCTGGGACAAATGTTGAAGATTGCACAGCAAGGAGGTTAAGCTACATAAATGATAGAGATGTGGACTGTGTATCCAAAACCCGAGAAATATAATGGCAAAATAATGCTTAAAGGTCTCATAATCATGTACAAGATTGTTCATAAATATTTTTCCAATCTCTGAATTACTACTGTCACAAAACTCCATTCTAACATAAAAAACAGTTAAGTGTCAGATTCTTTTCTATTTGGCCCTCCTGAGCTATGAGTAATTCAGGGCTGGAAGCTATTCGTGGCAACTATAGCTGCTGTTGCTACAATTACTATTGCTAAGCCAACAGTTACTGAATGCTTATTATGTGCCAGGCATAGTTCTCAACAGATTATATCATTTAATAACTAAAATAATCAAACATGGTAGATAGATACTATTACGAACTCCACTTTAAAGATAGTAAAAACAATAACTAACATTTATTGAGAGCTTACTATGTGCCAGCACTGTTCTAAACACTGTATGTATTAACTTCTTTAATCCTCAAAACATAGCTTTGTGATATAATACTATTATCTGCCCCATTTTACAGATGAGGAAACCGAGGCAAACAGAGGCTAAGTAACTGTTCTGTTTGTTCTAGCCAAAACCTGGCACTAGGCAGGTAGGCTCTTGAAACCCCTCTTAGCATAGTTGCTTTAGAAAGCTGGCAATTTAATATGCAATCCTCTGGGGGAAAAAAAGAAAGAAAGAAAGAAAGCTGGCAATTGTAAATCTTTGCTCTGCCTCTCTGAGATGTGAACCTTCCATCAGCCAGAACTGTCTTCTCACATTCAATGAGACAATTCCGCTCTGGTTCTCAGCCAGTGGATGCCTTGCTCTAACTTCCATCACTGCTTCCTGTCATGAAGATATGAGAAGCTTGTTTTTCCTCTAGATAGGTGCCAGTGAACAAATCCAGATGGCCAAGTCCCAGAGGCCACCCCCCAAAACTCCTCAGTGCTTTTCCCTTCCCCCCAAGATTCCAAAGGTCTTCTGTCCTTTGTTTTGGCAGAGTTGACTTCAGTTCACACTGGACCTCCTTCACTATCACAATGGTAATTTTTGAAGAAAATCTGTCTTTACCACTTTAACTCATGTCGACCTGATGTACCTTTTGACACTAACAAGTGCGGGAGCTGGAATCTGAACAAGGTAGTCTGACTAATGCATTACAGATCATTCAAAGCACTATGAACAGTTAATGACTTCAAGGAAATATAAAAACAAAAGTCAATTTAAAGTAGCTAAGCACATATTTACAATAAGAAAGGATCAAAGGTTGCAATTAAACACACACCAAACAAAAGTTCTTTCATATTTGGACATGTTTTTGGTTTTATTTTATCTTTCATTTTATTATAAGCCACTTCAAGCTGTTTTTGGAATAGTTAAGTTATAGGACTAAATACATACATCAAATTTAAAAAGTTGGTTCTTTTGATTAAAAATAAACAACTAGGGGTGCCTGGGTGGCTCAGTTGGTTAAGCTGCCTTTAGCTCAGGTCATGATCCCGGGGTCCTGGGATCGAGGCCCGCATCGGGCTCCCTGCTCGGCGGGAAGGCTGCTTCTCCCTCTCCCGCTCCCCCTGCTTGTGTTTCCTCTCTCACTGTCTCTCTCTCTCTGTCAAAATAAATAAATAAAATCTTTAAAAAAAAAATTAAAAAAATAAACAACTAAAAACAATAATGGTTCCATGTACAGAATAAAGGCAACTACTATTATACTCAGAATTGATCAGATCCATATTGTAATTCTTATTCTTATCAGCAGCTGTGCAATTTTAATGGACAGAATAACCTGGGAATATCTTCCTTCTGTCAATTTTTATTTCTTGGCTTATAAGTTCTCTGATAATGAGAATATATTCAGATTTCAATGGTTTCTTTTCTGTTCTGTTGAAGCCAGTTTAAAAAAAAAATGAAGAAGAGATGAGGGAGATATTCTCTGCAGAATAAATAGCATTTGGCAAAATTATTTTGGGAGAGCAAAGTCTGTATTACACATTGCATCAATGGTGTCCCATGCCCCCTTATTCTCTGATTTAGGATTTTACTCATGCCCCATTTTTCAAGATAAAGAATAATTCTGTTAGAAGAAAAGGTAAAAACTTTTTTTTCTAAAAATTTTGAGCACACTAAAAAATACAGTGTGTATCAAATCAATAATTAGCCTTCAGCTAAAAGCTCTGAAGACCAGTTCAACAGAACCGAGAGTAACAAAAATTAATTTATTCTTTTCTCTGCAAGTGTAAAAGGTGTCAGTGATTTTTTTATATAGTATTCTGGTAATAATAGTTTGGTTCCTAGAATTAAGTTGAGAGCTCAAGATCTCTGTAAGGAAGGTATGGCCCTAAGGGTCATTTACAGGGTTTAACTGGAGAAGCCATATCTTAAAGATGACTCAGGGCCAAGTTCTGTCCCCCTTAGGCTGGCTGGGTCTGAGTAAGCACTCTTTTTGTGTTACTTCATTTTCTTCTCACAGTTATGCTGTGAGTAGGACTAACAGGCACTGCATCTTTTTTTTACAGAAATGGAAACTGATTCACAGAAACGTTATTGATCTACCTAAGGCCACTCAGGTACTGTGGAATAAGGATTAAAAGTCCTCAAGTTTATACCTTCAGGATGATTAGAGATAACTATGTATCTTTCCTGCCACTTTCTTGCCATTAATCTAGTTTCTTGCCATTTTAATCTAGTTAAATGTGATTCTGGAGAGTCCTTTGAACCTTCATACCTCTTTTTCTCTGAGACTAAATCCTATATTTAAAATTAAATGTAAGTCTCTTCATAAGTAAATGAATAACTTTTTTTTTTTTTTTACAAGACAGGTAATCTGCTGAAGAATGGATTGGACAATAGCCTTTGCCAAACTATTATGAACTCATTATAGCACAGGGAAAGAAAGATTATTTAGGTGATTACAAAATACTGTTTCATCAATATAGTTAATTTCTATAGCAGGTCACCAAGAAGGGATAGTTACTTTAAACTTAAATTCCATGCTGTAAACAGTAGTCAATATAAGAATTTAAGGCTATAATAGCATGTAATCACATAGTTAACTACTATTAACTCTGTGATCGAGAAATTCTTTTTAAAAAAAACAAAGCCTCCTGAGACAACAATATTAAGAAAACTGGGACAATACATTTCTCAAAGTAATAAAACCATTATATCACTGATACGAACAAGTAACCAGTTATGGTTTTCTTTTTTTGCAGGATAACCACTGAGAACATTATTTAACAGTACCCTGATCAGATAAATATAACCCCACACCCTTTGTCAACAATACAAAACAAATTCAACTGACTTAAACATACGATCGATGTTTAGCATATGATACCTTTGCAAAGGGAAAACATTTACTGAACCTCCTACTTTATTCTAGAAGCTTTCCATCATAGTTATTTCCCATGATAACACGGCCAGGTAGGTGTTACAGACACTGTTTTAAAGGTATAAAACTGAAGTTCAAACAGGTAAGTAACTTGTTTGTGATTAAACAAAATTCCCAAAACTTATGAAATGGAATTTGAACCCAGTTCATTAAAAACACTTCTCTGTCCACAAGTGTTGGACAGAGGTTGTTTTTCAAATCTCTCTAATATTTGAAAAGAGAATATCAGTTCTTAGACACAACTTTAGTTGTTTACTTGCTTAAGGGGAGAAATAAAGGAAACCAAGAGACATAAAATTTAACAAGAAGTTTTAGTCCAAGTCCCCTAAATTTTCAATAGCATCTGAGAGTATCTCATGAAAGCTTGTTGACAAGCTGCAAAGAACTAGACTAGAACCACAGCAATTTAATTTTGCCATTATTTTGTTTCTGCAAAGTAAAGCTATTTGAAAGCATATACATAACTCAGATCAGTGTTTCTCTCTAACACATTCTGAAGACACAAAAACAGCACCTTACTGCCCATTATAATAGTTTCTTCATTTGAACACACAGTCCCAGAAAGGATGCTTCCATAATTCAATGCAAACTACCAGTCAACCTTTCACAATTTTCAGTATATCATCATTGAATCCTCTTTTTCTCTCTGTGGGAAGAACACAGTATCTGAGCTTGGTGCCAGGGGAGTGTCTGTAAAATACTGTTGATTCAAACTGGTAACATAAGGCTCAGAGGTACAAGAAGGGAGAAATAATGTGAATCTACAAAGCCACATTTCCCAGTGCTCTCTGTTACGGCACATCAGCCAAATCTGAGTCAAGAGGGATATGATATTGCTGATGCCTCTTTGCTGCTGCCACTGGGAACTATCCAAGAAAAGCACATTTTTCTGACAAAAGAAGTGTGCTAGAAATGAAAGAAAACTGCTTATTGCTAAACAACTCCTATTATATTCTATTATTACCCATTTTTTAAAAGATTGTGTCTATTTATCTGAGAGAGAGTGTGCAGGAGCAGGGGGACAGGGCAGAGGGAGAGGCAGAGGGAGAAGCAGACTCCCCACTGAGCAGGGAACCCAAGAGGGAGCTCGATCCCAGGACCCCAAGATCATGACCTGAACCAAAGGCAGATGCTTAACCGACTGAGACACCCAGGCACCCCTATTATTACCCATTTTAAACCAAGAGTTCTCATGTAGACAAAAGGGTTCAGTAACACCTTGCTTACATTATTTAAAAAGTGTTCTTTATTTTGACTTAGTTGTTTGTGAGACAGAGATGCAGTGGTTTCTATAGAATAAGTAGTTGATAAAATCAACTGCTTATTTAAATTAATATGGAACAAACAAAACCATCTGTTCACATAAAACCAGTAATTTTTGTTTTGGGAAACCAGAGGTACCATTCAGATTCTAGTGCTGAACACTATGATTTGATCCTGATTAGATAATATCCTCACTGCCCTTATATTGTTTGGACTGAAAGGGTCCCTGCAGACAACCTTTCTTAAGGAGACTCTCCAATGTGGAGACACAAATAGGCATACAAATAATAGACAACATAACCCAGTTTTACCCGGATATGGTTATTTCTGCAGCTGTTTGCAAAGGGCTGTTTTCTGTGAATAGGCCACAACCCATAAAGATATTATATTGTGTATGGCGTGGTCTCTGGTGACTTTTCTCAGCCATCCCTTGTCAAATAACCAGAGCAGTGAAGCCATCTCACGGTGGCAACTGTGACTCTGTGTCTTTGAGTCGTTGCTTGTAAAGCGAGTAATAACCTCTTTACCGACCGAGATCACGCACAGTTTAAATCCGATCCACACAAACTGTGGAGGTGCCACAAAAGCCCTTCATTTTCATACAGTACTTACTTTGGGTTTATGTATTTTTTTTAAGATTGTATTTATTTATTTGAGATAGAGAGAGTGAGCATGAGCGGGGGGTGGGGGGGTGGGCAGAGGAAGAGGGAGGAGCAGACTCCCTGCTGGGCAGACAGCAGGACTTGGGGCTCCATGCAGCGACCTGGGGCTCGATCCTAGGACCCCAGGATCATGACCTGAGCAGAAGGCAGATGCTTAACCGACTGAGCCACCCAGGCTCCCCCTCACTTCGGGTTTAAATAACTTGAGTTCTGCGAAGAACTAGGGGAAACCTCAGGCACTGATGGTAGTGTTGGCAGTCCAACAAGGCAAAGGCTTAGAATATGATAAGGCCTCTTTGACAAGGGTCCTAGATGGGAGAGGAAGGAAGCAATTGGAAAATTGTTTTTCAAAGTTTTCTTTTAACTGGTCCAGTTTGAAAATGGAATCAAATTGCTATTTCCCAAAGTGATTTGAATGCACCCTTACTAAGCTTAAACTGACACAGTAGTCTGTATTTTCAACATCATCCTAGTATAAAAGAAAGCTAAAGCAAAGGAAAATTATAGCAGAACACAAATGCCTTTCTGCAGCGAAGCTCAGGTTTAAAAAGTCTCCCTCTCTAGGCAAACCAAGAAACAGACTCTTAACTATAGAGAAGAAAATGAGGGTTACTGGAGGGGAGGTGGGCGGGGGAATGGGCTAAATGGGTGATGGGGATTAAGGAGGGCACCAGGTATTTTATGTAAGTGATGAATCACTAAATTCTACACCAGAAAACAATATTATATTGTATGTTAATTGGAATTTAAATAAAAATCTGGAGAAAATAAAAGAATCAAGAAAGAAGATAAATAAGACTTTCTATTCTAGATGTATTCTATATTAAAAAACTTAACAGGCTATTAAACTTCCTCAGCAATATATATTTATGTTGCAAAGTTGGGAGAAGTTGAGGAATAAAAAACTTTTTAATTACAAAAAAAAACAAAACAACCCAAATCTACCTCTCTAAAACCAGAACTTAAGATACTTACAGATAAAATCCCTTAAACTCTCACTTTGTATATACTCTATCCTAATTTTTCCCTTTGCTGTTGTCTTTCCCTTAACATACACATATAAAATACGTGTCTTTTTATGTTTATATTCATTAAGATCTGGAAGAAATAGTCATAGTGAAGATTTTATGTTAAAAAAACATTCCCAAATTGACTAAAAGACAGTATTCTCCAAAATGCTCTACTCTTGTCCTAAACGTTAAGCTGTAAGCTCCAGACCCACCAACTTTTTGGATGTTTAACCCAATCTAGAATGTAATCTTCTTGTAATAATGTCTGTCTTGCATCCTAAGCATTTAGAATACTATCTGGCACAAACTGGGAGCTCTATAAATATTTGCTGAATTTTGCATGTACCTTCCTCCTTTGGTGGCAAAAAACTGACAATTTTAAAAAGGCTGAAGTGAAACCTGTATTATAGATGCTGCCTAATTAGGGTTTTATACAGTATCACTTTTTCACATGAATTTTATCCTTCAGTTGACTCATCCTAGAATCCCATTTGCATTTTTAAACTATAATCACACTGTGGCTGATGATGACAAGATTCTTAATGCCAAGTAGCTCAAGTGGAAGCGACTTCCTGGCAAGGGCTCTTCTTTGGGAATTACAAATCTGTATGAGCAAATGATGAAGGGAAAAATATTTTGGTGAGTGAACATCTGTCTTAGAGTGTTCACACACTTTCATTTAAGAGAAAACAGAAAGGAACAGACTAATAACAGTCTATAATTAATCACCTATGGTGGGATCTTCCTTGGATTCCTGATTCTGAGGAAGTTATGTGAGAGGAAACTACTGTTCTCAACAGGGATTGCTGATGACCTCGACTACTTACCTTCCCCAAGCCTAAGCCAGTGGTTTATGCTTTTCATCAAGTTTCCCCAAAATGAAAGCTTTCTGAACCCTGTGCCAACATTAACAAGTCACACCCGTGTCCCTCTCTTTTAGCAGCAGATTGGAAAATGACTATCTCAAATCTGTTTGCAGATACTTCAGAAAAGAGAAGGTCCCACAGTCCCTACCCCCCAAACACCACATTTCTATGCTAAGTGGCTTACATTTGACTCTAGGACGATATGGTGTCATGGAAGAGAAGCTCCGGAATTGAACAGGTCTGTCAATTACTTTACTACTTCGGTTGCATCCAACTCTCTTGAAATTTAAAATGAAGCATCAGAAAACAAAGTGGTCTACACAATTTCTGTTCTTTCTGGGGCTGTTCCCTTATGTCTTGTCAGAGTCATCTCATGAATACTTGCCCACCTTTAAATCTCTTTTAATGTCTGTGTAGAAATCCATTCTTCCACCCATCCATTCATTCATTCAACAAACATATCTGCTGGGCAACTCCCATAAAACTGTGAGCAAAATTATACATGGTTTCTGTCCTAACAGAGCTTGCAGTCTGTCAGCAGAGCAGACCAATAATCACACAAATAAATGTCAAATTTTTGCTGTTTTAAATAATACATGGGAGAAGTAAAGGGTGCTATAAAAGCCAAGAATTCAGGGGAAACGACATAGATGAAGTAGGACTAGCAAAGTTTTAGGCATAGGAAATAGTATTTTCAAAGGTCTTATAGTTGGAGAGAATTTGATGTGACTGAGAAAACAAAAGTAAATGCATATAGACAGGGGAAACAAGTTAAGTTGGACTGTAAAGTGAGATGTGGGGTACACACTGCTAGACCTTGTAGTCTGTGTTAAGGACTCTAGTTGTTTTGTTTTATTTTGTTTTTCTTTTTTCTTCTTACATTTATTTATTTATTTTTGGAATCTCTACACCCAACATAGGGCTCAAACTCACAACCCCAAGATCAAGAGTTCCATGCTCTTCTGAATAAGCCAGCCAGGTACCTCTATTTTGTTCTTGAGAGAAAAGGAAGCCAATGAAATTTTTTGTAGGAAACTGACATGGAGGCTCAAATTAATTAGAGAGGTGAGTAAAAAGGTGAGTAAAAGTTATTCAGAAAAGTGATATTAGCTTGAAACTGGGTATTGGCACTAAAGAAGGAGAAAAGAGAATAGATTTTAGAGACATTTAAAAGGTAAAATAGGGGTGCCTGGGTGGCTCAGTTGGTTAAGCATTTGACTCTTGATTTTGACGCAGGTCATGATATCAGAGTGCTGGGATCGAGCCCCACATCTGGCTCCCCACTCAGTGCGAGTCTGCTTTTCTCCCTCTCCCTCTGCCCCTGCTCATGCGCTCGCTCTCGCTCTCTCTCTCAAATCAATAAATAAATCATAAATAAATAAATAAATAAATGCTCAAATAGACATGCCTGGGAGTGGATTCGAATGGAAGGGAAAGAGGCAATATCAAGGATGATTCCTAGATTTTTGGTGTGTGTAACTGAATGCACTCGTAACAGTTGGACCTAAAACACGAAAAGACCAGGTTTGAAGAAGAAAATGGATTTGCCATTGGACATATTGACCTTAAAAAGCTTTTGAAATCTGTAAGTAAATAACAAATGGGAAGCTGGGTCAAAGTTCCTTTTAAGAGCAGAGGCCTAGAAATGTAAATTTATGCTACATGTAAGTTGGATGGTAACTGGGCAGTGGGTGTGGAGGAAGCTCTTTTGGGAGAGTAGAAAACAGAAAAGACAAGTGACTGAGCTGTGAAGTGGCTGGCCCAAGAAAGAGCAGCCGCGGAGGTCAGAGAAAAACCAGGAGAGTGTTATATCCAGAAGCTGAAAAAGGGGAATGTTTCAAGAAGGAAGAAGTAGTTGACAATGTCTCTAATTAAAACCCATACATTAGCAGTGTTCTCACAGGGATGCCTACAACTCAGTTCTAACATTTGGATATCGACTTCTTTGTGTGTTAATACTCCTAACTTATTTTAAGGAACCCAGTTCCTCCTGCTAGCTCCTCCTACAAGGACTACGACTCTGGATACTCTGGCCTCATGACTCAGGGTCTTCTCAGAGCTATGTAAACCTCCCACCACACTCACAATCGAAATTCCCCACAGACTCTCTAGTGTTGGCCATCCACGCTGCCTCCCAATAAAGAAATGCCTGCCACAACAGCACATAGCAGAGTCACCACAAAGTTCTCTCACCAGCTCCTTTGGTGATGGTCACAGGGCCTCTGCCAACTTGGGAAACAGGAAAGAACATCAGTGAAAAGGAAAATGAAAAAACAAACAGGGGAGCCTGGCTGGCTCAGTCAGAAGAGCGTGCAACTCTTGATCTCAGGGTCGTGGGTTTGAACCCCACATTGGGTGTAGAGATTACTAAAAAAAATAAACTTTGAAAAAAAGAAAAAAAAAAAAACAGTAACAACAGCAACAAAAAACAAAGATTTAGAAGGCTGAAGAAAAATGACTTCAGCATACTTGTATAAATGTTACAGTTCTGAGCAAAAATCTAAATCTTTTGGTATTATATATCTGTAATGAGATTAATACTGTGAAAATATAAAATTGTTGTACTCACATTTCTCTCCCAAATAAATCACATTGGTTCCCCAGAAGCCATTCTGTTATTATGGCTCCAAAGAAGGGAGGCAGGGCTAATGCTAGCTAGGAAAGGGAGAGAATAGGCAGAGCAGAATACTCTCCCAGACAGGGGGAGGAAATGAAAGGAACTCTCTGGCCAAGAGAAAGTCAATGTCATAGTCATAGTCACAGAGGAGATGTCAGAGTTGATACCAATGAAGAGAACTGAGCCCAAGAATTCCCTTCATTTGAAACCCTTTCCACTGCCCAAGGCTATTCATGTAAGACCACTCCTTTTCATATACCCAGATATTACCCCGACAAATAAAAAAGGAAGGAGGAAGGGAAAAAGCTTAATCAAAGTTGGGATGATTGTCTAAACCCAAAGGCAGTGGGATACACTTCAACTGATACTTTTAAGGTTTTCTTCTCTTACTACTCAGAGGGTCAGGAGCTTAAGAAGCTAAATTCAATCAGTTTTTTAAAAAGTAAAATCTTTATTTTATTTGCATACTTGAAGAGCACTGTGTGAACTGTGACTCTGCTACATACATAAGCAAAGAACAATTTGTAAGTTAATGTATCAATTTATTATTTGTACTTTTACTATTTGTTAATGCATTAATGACTGGCATCAGTACGGTATACCATCGCCTGATAAATTTCCTATGGAAGAGATGTAAAATATGTAAATAAACTTGTAAGGCTCAAGTATATTTATGTCCTCATGGCAATGATTTATGGAATTTTTTGACCTGAAAGGTGACTGATTTTTTATTTCATTTACTGTGGTACTTAAAATTGGTAAGAACATTTCAAAAAAGCAAAATGGCAATGCATGGTTATGGCTATCAAAGTGCTTATCAAAAACAGCCCTTTTCTCCTTATAATGAATTGAGCTCATACCAGGACATATCACAAAGACCATGTTAATCAAATACATAACTTCTGTCATACGTAAGAGGCTTAAGAAGATGTTTATGATCACAAAGAGGACATTTGGTTGCAAACTGAAGAACAACTCAAACCAGCTTAAACAGAGATGTAGTCTCTCATATAATGTGTGGTGTGATGTCATCAAGGACTTTGGTTTTTTCCATCTATCAGTTTTATCATATTTGGTATATTGCCTTTCATCTGTAGGATTCTTTCATCATGATTACAGGATGGCTGCAGCAGCTTCCAGTAAGTATCATAGTCTCAGAAACTAATTTCCAAAGGCCAACAGAGGGAAAGTCTCTTACTTCAGTTCCATTTCAAGAGTGAAGCCTTCCCAGAAGTACTTGCTTCCAGCAGAATTCCCTTCACATCTAAATGGCCAGAACTGTATCACATGCGTCCTCTAAACCAATCGTATTAAGGTTAAAGGAATTACCCTTTAATTAGTCTAATCAAGAGTCACTTTCTGGGCTATGGAAGGTCAAAAAGAAAGGGAGAAAAATGCTTGTAGAGTAGGCAACCAATAGGTCCTGATAGAATATATTCCTGAGAACAAAAGCCAAAACCCTCATAATTCTAAATTTAACTGGTGGTAGATAATCTTTGGGAAACTGGGTCCATTTCAACGTACTGATCTGCGATGTTCAGGATTTTTGAAATCCTTGTCTTCTTGTCTAGTAAAATAATTATGTCAACTAAATATATGCTCAATTAGACATTTTCTGCTACATCTCTTAATTAGATGCCAAAATACACTAAGATTTAGGGACCAAGGGTGGATAAACGCCAAATTCCCAGTTTGGCAAACCTGATGATTTTGAGGTAAATAAGAAATGGAAAGCCAGTTTAATCCAAAGTTAAAAAAAAAGACAATTGTGCCTTCTGAAAAAAAATGTTTTTTTTCTTCAAAAGAAGAAGTACCACAGGCATGGGGTACTTATGTTTAATGATGAAGCCATATATTTAACTATAATGTCAAGGGCAAAGTCATTCTGTCTCTCTCCACCACCCTCACAGTGATTTTGCAACCTATTCATTTTCCTTAGACTTCCAACTCATACAGGAAACATTACAACAGATTTGCATCCTTCGCCTCAAACTTCTAAGAGGAACTATAAAATCAAATATAAAAATATTCTTCGCAACACTCTTTGTTTTTCCTTTGCACGTCATAAACCTCTCTGTTTCAACATTAGGCAGTTAGAACAAAGCTCCTTGTTTGCTAGTCTATCTCTTGTTATTAGATTGTGTTTTAAAGGCTGAAGCCTTGATTTATTCTTGTTTGTAATCCCAAAGGCCACATGGCATAAGAACCGGTTATGTAGTGGATGTTGGTTGAATTCATTTGTTGAATTTTTTTAAACTACATGACTAATAACCTTTCATAAAGGGCCTATTCCTACAAAAATAGTTCCAGAGCATGGAGTAATTTTTTCCTTTAAGGATTTTCTTTATGTTTCTTTTTAAAGACTATCAAACCAAATTTATCCCACTGTAATTTTCCAACTTCCACTGAAAGACAATATTAATAATTCAAGAAAAGGAATGACTCTACAAAGGTTGTCTTCTCTTTGTGTCTCAACTCCCAGGGGTGGATAGTTGTCATACAGTTAATGGAGTTATTATTACAATGAACCAAATAGCTGTAGAAACTGCAAATGTCCATTTTCCAGATATATTTTTACTTGTCATCAGTTCATTTTACATTATAAACATAAATAACTGCACTTCATTCAGTATCGGTGTCCTTCTTTAAGCCAGCTTGGAAATTAGGGGGAAAGCTAATTCTAAACAAAAGAATAAATTCAATATTTTAAAATCAGTTTCATTTTTTTATTATACTTATTTTTAAAGATTTTATTTATTTATTTGAGAGAAAGAGAGAGAGAGTGAGCACGAGCATGGGGAGGGCAGAGGGAGAGGGAGAAGCAGACTCCCCTCTTAGCAGAGAGCCAGACTCGGGGCTCAATCCCAGGACCCTAGGATCATGACCTGAGCTGAAGGCAGATGCTTAACCGACTGAGCCACCCAGGTTCCCCAGATCAGCTTCATTTTTTAATGTTTTCTTAGACTTACACATACATATACACACATACACACACATACAAATACACAGAGTGCATAATAACAACAATAAAACTAAACAATCCCAAATTGTCATCATTATATAATTAGTTTTCTATACTCAGTAGCCCTTAGTAGATGTTAGGAGAAAATCTGACCTTTTATATCCAGCAGTTACAAAACATAAACTGTATAAACCTAATAAACTGAATTTAAGAGTGATCAAATGGCTTATGGGGGAAAGTTTCTTTTTAATTATTATTGTTGAAGTATAATTAACATACAATGTTATATTAGTTTCAAGTGTACAATATATTAGTTCAATAATTCTATACATTTACTCAATGCTCATCATGGTAAGTGTAGTCATCATCTATCACATAGAACATTATCACAATATTATTGACCGCATCCTCTATGCTGTACTTTTCACTTCCGTGACTTATTTATTTATTTTTATTTTTTACCTTTTAAAAAGATTTCATTTATTTGAGAGACAAAGAGTGCATGAGTGGGGGCTGGGGGAAAGGGCAGAGAGAGAGGGAGAAGCAGACTCCCTGCTGAGCAGGGAGCTCAATGCGGAGCTTGATCCTAGGACCCCAAGAGCGTGACCTGAGCCAAAGGCAGATGCTTAACCGACGGAGCCACCCATGTGCCCCATGACTTATTTGTTTTAAACTGGAAGTTTGGGGCGCCTGGGTGGCTCAGTTGGTTAAGCGACTGCCTTCGGCTCAGGTCATGATCCTGGAGTCCCGGGATCGAGTCCCGCATCTGGCTCCCTGCTCGGCAGGGAGTCTGCTTCTCCCTCTGACCCTCCTCCCTCTCATGCTCTCTGTCTCTCATTCTCTCTGTCTCAAATAAATAAATAAAAAATCTTTAAAAAAAAAAATAAATAAACTGGAAGTTTGTACTTCTTAATCTCCTTTGTCTATTTCATTCATTCCCCCCCCTCCCCTCTGGCAACCACCAGTTTGTTTTTTGTATTTAAAAGTCTGTTGGTTGTTTGCATTTTAGATTCCACATATAAGTGAAATGATATGGTATTTATCTTTCTCTGTCTGACTTACTTCACTTAGCATAATACCCTCTAGTCCCATCCACCATGTTGTCTCAAAGGGCAAGATCTCATTATTTTTTATGGCTGAGTAATATTCTAGTGTGTGTGTGTGTGTGTGTGTGTGTGTGTATCTTTT
The DNA here is from genome assembly GCF_002201575.2 of Neomonachus schauinslandi. Lineage (NCBI taxonomy): Eukaryota > Metazoa > Chordata > Mammalia > Carnivora > Phocidae > Neomonachus > Neomonachus schauinslandi. Next base: position 76,916,500 of record NC_058409.1, on the reverse strand, counting down.
TTATTCATTTATCTATCAATGGACACTTGGGTTGTTTGCATAACCTGGCTATTGTAAAGAAAATGTTACAATAAATTTAGGGGTGCATGTATCTTTTCAAACTGTATCCAGAAGATACAGTTTGTCCCTGGCAATCTCTGCTACCAGCCTATCAACGGACTTAACACAATAACCGACAAACTAAACAACAAACATACCTTGATTCCATATATATTTTGATCCTGGGACATAAAAATAGATAATAATAATTCTCTTCCTTCAGAAACTTTAAAATCTAATGAAGAAAACAAAGCCTACCCTTAGGAAAGAGTGATGGTGACCTGATCTTAATAGAACCCATCCAGGGGCAGGGAGGAGGGCCATTTGGCTGGGCTTAACATTTGGAGGGCCTTTTCTCCTAGCAAGATTATGCAGACAGAGAGAGAGACACACACAGTCAAGACTGAAAAAAGAGGGCATTTATCTTACAAGTTTCAATTTGTCCACCACTTGTAATTCACAGACTTAACATATTTTGCAAATCTTGTCATTTTCTTGTGAATGGCACTGTACCATTTCTATAATAAAAGTATTAATTTGTTATATTTAACATTAAAATATATCAGTCAAGCTTCCTTTAGGAAACAGAAGGCAAAACAAAGGGGACAACTGAGGAAAATGTAACCAAGGAGCCAAAAACAAAGCTGTGGGCCAGGTTAAAGGAAGCATGTAGGTAATGTTGAACTGCTCTAGGGATTTACAAAGTAGCAAGCTGCTACCACTTAAAGACACAGGAGGCAAGAAGAGGACGAGGTGTCAAAATCAGAAACTGCTTTAGCCTTAAGAGATAATTGGAGTTATGGCACAGGGGGAGAAACGCGGTCACAGTCAACCTGCTGCCCAACAGAGAAAGAGCCAAGGAAATAAATTCCCCTGACCTCATCTTCCTGCTTTCCAGGCTTCTGTCAGTTCCTCCCACTGACTAGAGCCAACTGGAAGGCAGAGAACAAGGGAGCCTACGGACAGCACCCACAAAGGTCAGTCTCCTGCAGAGCAGAGTAGGCTGGAGAAGAGTGGAAAGTACATCTGAAGAGACCAATGGTGAATACCCAGCCTGTAGAATACATCCCTCCTTTTATACTCCTGGTTTGGCATTTCTTATATTTCAAAAATGATCAAATAGAAGCCACAAAAAACAGAGGAAGTGACCCTAGACCTCTCTCAGCATCTGAGAGACCCTGAACAGAGAAGCTGAGTTGCTGTGTATGAAGGGAAGAATTCAGACAAAGTAAAGTCAGAGGAAGACCCTCAAAGCTGTAAAATTAGTTTGACCAAAACCCCGAGATGGGACTAAGTGTGGCAGAAGCAGAGACAGCGTGGTGACTGGATAAACAGGCACAGACGTGACATTTTAGGGAGTTCTGAGAAAGGAAGTGGGATAAAGTGAATGCAGTCAGGTAATGAAAATGAAAGGGCCTGGGGGACAAGGTGAATTTCGATTTGATTTGTTTAGATGTGACGTTACGGCAAGTGAGTGAGGTGTGGGGCATTAAATCATGAGTGCGGTCCTTTAGGAAGAACACGTTGATGGAACTGAGAAGAAGCAAAGAAGATTCAATGGGAAGGGGAAGAGAGTGGAGTCTAGAAACAAACCAGAAGTCTCTAATAGGAGAGTGGCAGTGAAATCTGTCCGTTCATCCAGCCATATGTCCAATATATCCATCTATCCCACAAATATATACGGAGTCTACTATGGCCAGACAAGGGTGAGCATAGCAGACGTGTTTCCTGGCCTCACACAGGCCACAGCCTGGTGATGAAACAGAGGCATGAGGAGAGTAACGACATGAACAAGTGTAAACCTGGAGCTGTGAAGCATCTCCTAAAAAAGGCATGGGGAGCCCTGAGAGCTAGGACAGCTCTCTGAAAGATGGCGTAGGGGCGTAGGAGGGATGGAGGGCATGGGAAGTGGTCAGGAAAAGCTCCTCTGAAAGAATGATGATCAGATTGCGATACGGAGGCTGCAAGCTGGGAAGGCATTACCCAAGGCAAACGACAAACGGAGGGAGAAGCAAGCACGCAGGAACACAGCAAGGGCAAAGACTGAACTGGGAATGCAGGAAGCACAGAGAATGAAGGAAAACCAGTATCACTGCGACAGAGAGAAAAAGGGACAAATCTGAAAGACATTTCAAAGGAAGAAATGAAAACAACTGTAAACATCTAGGATTTAGACATTAAGAAGGTAAAATAGTCTAATGCTGTTCCAACCATTTTAACCAAAGAGATGACATGTTTAACCGGCTCATCAATCTATGCTCTGTGCCTTGACCAAAGAACACAATGAATAAATATCTCCTCTCCAGGCACTCTGTAAGGCACTGGGAATAGAGCCTTCACTAGACAATCTTTATTACATCATATGAGTCATCAGTCAACCTGCTTTCCTACATGTACCCGAGAGCAGAAGAAATAGATGGGCACAGATTCAAGGAAGATTTTTAATCAACAAATATTCACTGAGTACCTTCTATGTGTCAGACACGATACAAAACAATGAAAAAAAAAATCTAGTCTGCAGGACAGGTACAAGCTGGCTTCTTTTAAATATAGATTGTGATGTCTGTTCAGCATGAGCGGAAAGTGACAAAAATATGCACCATGACGGGTAAGATGCAGTCACTGGTTTCAGAGACCCTTTAGTGGGAGAGATTTAAAACATGAGAATGAATCACTGTAAGTGACAATACAGTAGGTTTATAAGAATGATAGAAAGTATTATGGCACTCACATCAGATCAGTTTGAGGGAAGAGGGGGTAGGTTCATGGGAAAATGTATGTACTCTGTAACTTAATAGGGTATGATTCCAATAGGTGAGGATGCATGGCAAAGAAATTCTAACAGGCAGAAAGAATAACATCAGTTCGAGGGCATCTACTGGTAGGAATGACAAACAGGCTCAAAATGGTAGAAAATGGGAAAGTCAGGAAGGAGCAATGCAGGGAATAAGAACTAAAATGGCACAGATGGGGACCATAGGGCAGAGAATTTAAGAACCAGAATATGGACTAGGAAACACATTTACTTAGAATGAGGAGTTACTGAAGATTTTTGAGTAAGAGAACAGCATTATCAGAGAGGATTGTTAAGAAAATTATACGGACTGGGGCACCTCGGTGGCTCAGGTGGTTGTCTGCCTTCAGCTCAGGTCATGATCCCAGGATTCTGCGAATGAGCCCTGAATCAGGCTCCCTGCTGGGTGGGGAGCCTGCTTCTCCCTATCCCACTCACCCTGCTAGGGCTCGCTCGCTCTCTCTGTCAAAGAAATAGATCAAATCTTTAAAAAAAAATTATATGGACTGAAAAAATCATAAGATAATGGTAAAAAGCACAGGATCTGAAGCCAGCCTGCCTGAGTCAAGAGTCCTAGACTCCCTCACAGCTACGACTTCCCATCAAAAGGAACAAATTACCGATAAACACAATGTCACAGATGAATCTCAAATGTCTCATGCTATGTGAAAGAAGCCAGAGACCAAAGACTACATACTGTTGTGATTACATTTACATGTAAATCTAAAAAAGGCCAAACCTTAGTGACAGAGAGATCTGTAGCTGCCAGAGGATGGGGATGGGAAGGAATGGGAGGGAGCACAAAGGAGCGCAAGGGAATGTTTGGGGGTGATGAAAATGTTCTTTACCATGACTTAGGGGCAATTACACAACTGCATATGTTTGTCAGCATTCACTGATTTGTACACTTTTTTTTTAAGATTTTATTTATTCATTTGACAGAGAGAGACACAGTGACAGAGGGAACACAAGCAGGAGGAGTGGGAGAGGGAGAAGCAGGCTTCCGGTTGATCAGGGAGCCCAATGTGGGGCTCGATCCCAGGACCCTGGGATCATGACCTGAGCTGAAAGCAGACACCCAACGACTGAGCCACCCAGGCACCCTGATTTGTACACTTTAAATTGGTGAATTTTTATTAAGTAAATTATATCTCAAATAAGCTGATAAAGATGAAAAAAAAATCATGCAAGTGTAAAAAGTTAAATAACAGTTGAAATAAGTGAAGTTGAAGAATATTTCCTACATTTTAAGAGCATGGCAGCAGGGGACTCACAAGCAGGGGACGTGTGATCGATATGGAGGCATAAAAAATATGGCAGTCACCGGGATACATACCTCTGTGTGTGTGTGTGTGTGTGTGTGTTTGGGGGTATTGGGGAGGAGCAGGGAATATTCTTAGTACGAAGGTAACTTCCTTCTCTTTTGAAAAAAATTTATTCAATTAATCTTTATTGGACATTTGGCATTGTTTTAGGCCCAGGGGATACAAGAGTGAACAAGACAGACAAGTCTTTTCTTTCAAGGAACTTAATTTCTTGACAGTACATCTCGAGAAAGTCAGAAGGGGGATAATACTTCAACGGATGTACATAAAATGGAGATCTGTTCCTTAAGTGATGACTACGCAGATGGAATTCAGACTTCTGCCCCCGACCCGTAGAAGTAAATTTGTAAAGAACGGCTTGCTATCAAGGCAATTTTATTCACTGCAATATGCAGTAGGTTAGGTATATTATAATCACTGCTGTCACAGTGGTTACAGAGGATTATTTTATAAAAGCCTGGGGGAGAAACGGTCTGGCAGACTGATATTTAGAAAGGAAAGAATTGGAAAAATCATTTCAATTTTGTTTACATTTCAAAATTACTTATGATTTTCATATATGTCTGAATTAATTCTATTAATATATACATGATGATATCTTTGGATTTCACTAGTAGATTTGAACATACCTCAAAGAAAGACATAATTGTCAGTCGATGATTTCCTGATCTGACTACCACAATAAAATGACAAGATCATTCTTTAATTAATGTTCTGCTTCCTAAGAGAGTGTGTCAGAGATTGGCATATTTCAGTTCTCTACAAAGTTCTCAACTACAATAAATAGGTTCTGGAAGGTTTACTTTTTTTAAAAGCAAGGGCACTACCTTGGATTCATGTATTTGTAAACTTCTTCTGGACAACTGACATTTTTGAATCTTGGGGAACACATGTGGAGGAAGGAATGCAAGTGGAAATAAACAATACTCAGTCTTCCGATAAACCTGGAGTCTCTCACAAGCGGCAGACTTGAAAGCATTAAAAGAGTGCTAGATTTGGCTTTTATTTGCTTCAGTGGTGCTTCAAATCTCTTCGGCTATTGTTGAAGGTTTTCAGGTCATCACAAACCCAAGTGAAAAGGGAATATTGTGGGCAGTAACTATACGAAATACCTTGTTTATCTCAACTGACTCCTGCCATAATTGATTGAGGGACCAAAAGTCCCCTTAACACTGAACAGCTGTAGGCTTCTAGACCCAAGCTCACTGTGCTGATTAAATAAATGATAGGTAAAGATAGAACAGAATATACCTCTGGCAGAGTCAAAGAATTCATGTTGAGCAAGATATATTTTTTACCCTCAGCTCTGAGCTATTTAGGGCAGGAACTTAATTTCCTCACCCCTGAGCATAGTTTTGTTTTGTTTTTTTCCATTTTGTATTATGGAGTGGTTATGAGAGCAGAAAAACAATAGAGACTATTTGTTAACTTCTAAACCCCACTACAGTCACCTCTGTAATACTTGCATTTACCCAGGTTACCGATCTATCTTCCTGCTTACAGCTCCTGGGTCTGCCTTCGAAGTCTGAGGCAAGTGAATGAAACCACAACAGTAAAATATCTGTGAATACCGCCTTAGCGTTTATGAAAAATACATTAAGGAGATAAAATTAATATTTTAATGTGTCCAAAATGGGGACGCTAAATATTATAACTAATAACATCAATTATAGAAAGTGAGGTAAACAGATAATTTGCATTTTCATGGCAAAATGCTCATTCGGTTGAAAGCAAATGATTTAACCATAGTTCAGTATAGCCTACCACATGCAATTATTTTGATTTCCACAAAGAGTGAAAGCTGAAATATTTAGTGGTATTTTCCAGCTTGTATTTAACTTGATGTCAGTTTTTGTTGAGAGTTTATTGTTTTGTTTTGGGTTCTACTTCCCAATTAAAACCTGTAAAAATAATCAAGTAAAGCTTTTTCAGTTATATATAAAATTATTAAATAAGGATGTTAAAGTGTTAACTGTGTGCACATCTGTGATCTCTGAAAGGAAATACTCCAATCTCTCAGAAACATCATTTGGCCTTTGTAAATCGATGTTGCCATGGCAAATGTTTTCATTTAGTAGTGGATTACTGAGGGTGGGAGTACGACACAATGTACTGCAGCAATGTGCTGGCTATTTTTATATACCCTCCTCCTTAAAAATGCACTGAGGTTTGTTGGATGAGGTGACTTTTGCATACAAAGACAAAGCTTTCCTTTAATGTGTACCTCAGATTTGTCCCTTTATATATGATTAAGTAGAATACATTATCTGTGAAAAGCAATCGGTGCCTGGAAAGAGTGTGTGCTGCACTTTTGCTTAAAGAATGCAACATTCACATGGAATGGTTCCAAATGCTCCTCTTGAATAGGGTTATTGAAATATTAATTCAGACTACATAAATCTGAAAATAAGTGAAACAAAGAGGACTTTTTCTGGTGGCTAATAAGTGCAAATAGAATCACTTTTCTTGATAATGTGGAAAGATATGCATGGTTGCCTTCCACAAATATCTTCAGACCAACTAAAATAGAAGAACGCCCCCCTACAAATCTGGCTCTATTTGTTTCTAAACGTGTACCAATTTCCTAAATTCTTTAATTAATCAGGCTCTCTTAATAGCACTGTTGCAAAGCAGAGGAAAAGGAATTAAAAATTTATCAATTAGAGGCATTGTGTGGAAAACCCCTCTAGAGATTTCTAGAACATTAGGGTTTATATCAGAAAGGTAGATCTTTTTTTGTTGTTGTTTTGTATTCTTTTTGTTGGTGATATTGCTTATTTATTTCCTTATTAATTTTTAACAATTACAAAGTAATAAATGATCTTTTTAATGACAAAACAACTTTGATAAAAAATCTGCTGTCATTCTCGTTCATTGCTACTTCTCCAAGGGACCTGTGTTTCTAATGTGCCTCCTTCTAACTTCCTCCATGCCTGTACAAAAATATATAACCAGACACACACCTACATAGGGATTTTATTATTTATTTTTATGAAGATGGGATCTCACTCTGCATCTGACTATCGTTTGCTCCTCTCACTTAACACACAGTGACAATACTTCTAGGGCAACACATGTAGACCTATCTCAGTCTTTCACTTACTGCATAATATTCTATAGAATGATATCCCTCAATGTTTGCCAGATGGAGCACAGACTCTAGGATTAAAGGGTGTGAGGAGATCAGTTAGGAGAGCTACTGTAATAATTCAGGAATGAGAGAACAGTGCCTGAGCCAGAGTGGGAAAGATGGGTGTGGTGAGAAAGGACTGGATTCTGGATATATTTGGAAGGGAGAACCAACAGGAGTTGCTGGAATATTGTCCATGGGGTGTGAGAAAGAGAAACCAGAAAGACTCCAGCGTATTTGGCCTAGAGGAACCATATGAAACAGGGACAGCTATTCACTGAGATGGAGAAGACTGAAAGACAATAAACTCTTGTGTATGACCATTTAACTCATGAAAACTAAACAGGTAACTAAGGAACAAAGATAAAAGCGCTGTTCACCTCACATCAGTATTTTTATTCTTCATGTTCTGTAAGTCAGAAGACACAGTTCATGAGATGTCAAAGGTTAAATCCACTTATTAGCCTAACTGGCATATGCAACGATGGTTTCCGATCAGGGATCCGGAGACTACAGCACATGGGTGGCTGCCTGTTTTAGTAAACAAAATTTTTTCCTGGAACACAGCCAAGCCATTCATTTACATATTGTCTAGGGCTGCTTTCTAACTATAGCAGTTACGACTGGGACCGTACGGCTGGCAAGCTGAAAATATTTACTGACACTTTAAGAAATAATTTGCTAATCTCTTAGATTTAGAGAGGGATAAGTCAAAATTGTGTTAAACTGAATGAGGCTGATTAAAAGGTGTCTCTTAACAGCCAGGTGATACCTCATCAGAACTCAGATTAGCAACATTTCTTTCTGGGTGGACATGAAAAAATATAGGATGGAACCTGTGATCTATATTTAGTTTGTATAACAAAAGGAGGTTTTTATTTTATAACACATGTGTAATAAAAAAAAATATGTGTGTGTACACATACATATAAAATATAGAGAGAAACATTCTCTGGAAAATACCTATAAACCATTAATAGGTTTGCAGCACAGAATTATGAAGTAAACATGGTTTCAGATTCAAATAAATCTGTATTTAAACCCGTGTTCTTTTATTTACTGGCTATTTGGCTATCGACAGGTTATTTAATCACCCTGAATTTCAATATCTCATATAAAAAATGGGAATACTAGTACCCTAAACACAAAGTTTTTATGAGAATTAATAAGCAATGCTTGTAAAGTGCCTAATACAATGTTGTTACATAATGAGTACTCAATAAATATATTTCCTACTTTAAAAAATTTATTAGAAAAAAACAAAACAAAAAGAACTCTAAATCTTTTTTTTGGGGCTTCTCTTTTTATTTTTTTTATTATGTTCAGTTAGCCAGCATATAGTACATCATAAGTTTTTGTTGTAGGGTTCGATTCATTAGTTTTGTATTATACCCAGTGCTCGGGGCACCTGGGTGGCTCAGTTGGTTAAGCAACTGCCTTCGGCTCGGGTCATGATCCTGGAGTCCCGGGATCGAGTCCCGCATCGGGCTCCCTGCTCGGCGAGGAGCCTGCTTCTCCCTCTGACCCTCCCCCCTCTCATGTACTCTCTCTCATTCTTGCTCTCTCAAATAAATAAATAAATCTTTAAAAAAAAAAAATACCCAGTGCTCAACCCAACACATGCCCTCCTTAATACCCATAAGAACTCTAAATCTTACTGAGAAAATAGGTGATCATAAGGGAGTCTCTTGGACTGTAATTACTTTTTATTTTATTTTATTTATTTTAATTCAATTAATTAACATATAGTGTATTATTAGTTTCAGAGGTAGAGTTCAGTGATTCATCAGTTGCATATAACACCCAGGGCTCATTCCATCAAGTGCCCACCTTAATGCCCATCACCAGTTACCTCATCCCCCCGTAGTTACTTTTTAAAATATTTTCTTCAAGTATCATGTTGATATAAAAATATCAAAAATAATCAAAAATAAAAAGTCCCCTTCCTGTTTCTCATTTTCAATAAAGAAAGAAAAAAAAATGGTTGATGTGTATTTGCACCTCTGAACCCAGATTTGTGACCCAGATTAATGTTTTGATTATTCTCACAGAGGAAAACACTATTAATAGCTCAATCATATCTTCCCTAAGCGGACATTACATATGCTTTAGTAAAAGTACAGAGGAAGTGTCATGATTTAAACATAAACAATTAGCAATGAACTACATGTGACTTTAATTTGCAGTTTACAAGATCCATTTAATGTTTCTGTATTCTGTTTAATTCACATAATTGAGCCTTGCTGATGAATCGAGGGTTGAATTATACAAACAAATACAACCAGGGAATGTGACATGTAGCATCTTAAACGACACCAATCCCGAACTTTCAAAAAAGCAAGTGGGAAAAACAATTTAATGTGAGGGAACTAAGTAAACAAAACAAGGGTCTGGTGACTGTTCTTTCTAATAATCACTGAATTTCTCTGCTATTGGTTTCTGCATAATGGAGAATGGATAATATTACTTCCTTGGTTTGAAGAAGGGGAAGGGTATAGCATTTTAATCTCTTTTGTTGCTCTTTCTCTAAATCTTGGAATTTTATATACATTGCCTAAGTCTTTCTGAATAAAAAAACAAAAACTAGTCCAGAACTAGGATATTTTTCAATTTTCCTCCTTCAGTAGCAAGAACACCATGCTCCTTTAATTTTGTGTGTGTGTGTGTGTGTGTGTGTGGAAGGGAGAAAAAACTAAAAAACTAAGAACTAAGAAACACTAAAAGCCATGACTCATGTTCCATTTTAAGACAATGATTTCATGCAATCAACCTTTACCCATGATCTATTTTTTCTAGCAACAGAAATGCGTTGGTACTGGATCGGCTACTGGAGCCCCTACCTGTCTTTCACACTCATGGTCTCACAATTCTTCTTAACATTTTCTAGGCAGCAATTCTCAATCAAATGGACTTGCCTCAAAAAGCAAACCCATTTGCCATGTTTGTCCTATTGTACAGACTGAATTAGAAGAGGATGAGGATGAAGCAGTAGACAGGTCAGAGGACTAGAGAAGGTAGGATAGGACATGGCCACTGACCACATACAGGGGATCAGGGAACTTATGGGGGTTCCAGATACACAAACTCTAGAGTCAGGTAGAGATCTACTCTGGGCATTTCCCAGCAATCACCCAGCTGCCTTGGGAAGAGCTCGAATCCATTCTCCCCAACGAATATAGCAGACAACCTACCGATGGTGTCCAGAAGCTGCTAGTGCCCACAGATTAATTTTCTCCCCTTACACAATAGGGCTTAATCTGAAAGTCAAACTAGTCTTGCAGTGGGATATGGGGTATCTCCCTTCCTTTTACTTTCATGCTCAAAGAAACCTCACAATTTTTATTTTTAAAAAATGCAAATACTATTACATACTAATAACTAGAGAGAAGGAGACAAGCAAATCACAACCCCCAAAGAACTAAAAACCATTCCAGTAAAGCCCCATTTGCAGAGGAGGTGTCCTTGATAATTCTGTCCTGAATTTTAAGCACTGGTTCGGATTCCTTTTCTTTTTTACCCCATAATGATTAAATTAAAAATATATAGATTTAACATATTATAATATCCCCCAAATTAGCCATAAGCTACATTTTGTACAACTAACTACATGAAAAAATCTGATTTAGTAAGCATTTTGAACTTAAGAAAATTAAGGCAGCACAGCAACTCTGCATTTACCTTGCATAGTATCTCTGATAAATAGATATCCTAAGCAAATGCTGCTTGTAAGTGAAGTTATGATAGCAACCTGATCTTTTAAACAGGTGCAGTAAGAAAAGCATGTGAAAGCTGGGTTCTTCTTCCATGTTTCTATGCATAGAGTGAAAGCAAGGGGGATCTCTTCCTTTTTATGTCAGAGAATGAAGAGTTAAAATATATTAGTAAACATTTTCTAATGGTTGTTCAATATTTTGAGAAAAAAAGCAAAGAGAAACACTGTGGGAAGCTTTTGAGAAAAAATCATAGGAGTACTTTGTTCATCCTGGTTATAGTTCAATGCTACCTTCTTTCCAGGTTATTGTAAAATAAATGATAACTTAAGACTCTAATTTAAGGTTTTCAACTTGCTGTTCAGAGATATCTGATATGATCTTTAAACTCAGAATTGTTCCATTTCCTGGTGTTCCTGGCGATAGACATTTGTATTCAGGAACACAGGGGAAGGCAGCTTTCTGATTTCAAAGCATAACCTGTGACTCTTCAAAAGACAACTACAGAATGAGACAAGAATCTGCAAGAGGTTCAAAAAGGAAAAGGTGCATTCCTTTACAGTTCTCAAAATGCTCCCAAAATAAGGGAGGAAAGTGACCACATTAATGACAGCCTAACATATCCTAATGGAAAGACATTCCACTATTACATGACTTAAAGTTATCAGGCTCAACGAAAATATTTAATTCTATAAAACTGTATCTTTTACAAATTAGTTTACATTAGTAAGTCCTTAAACCAAGACTGCAGAGGACCCAAGGGATACAAATAACAAATAAAGTGCTATATAAACCTAGGATTTGGAAAGACTTATGTTAGGTAAGAGTTATTATTATTTTTTTTTTTAAGATTTTATTTATTTATTTGACAGAGAAAGAGATAATGAGAGCAGGAACACAAGCAGGAGGAGTGGGAGAGGGAGAAGCAGACTTCCCGCTGAGCAGGGAGCCTGATGTGGGGTTCGATTCCAGGACCCTGGGATCATGACCTGAGCCAAAGGCAGACACCTAACGACTGAGCCACCCAGGCACCCCAAGAGTGATTTTTTTTTTTTTTTTAGTAAGTAAGGCCAATGTACAAAGTTCCTAGCAAAGTGAAGAAATCCAGGCTAATTTCAAACTAATCTTAAAAAAAAAAAATTAAGGCTTCATACTGATGAAAAGGCTTTTGATACCTTCTTTCCTAAGCAGTATGAAAGATATATATGAAAGATATATAAGAACTCTGAGAAAAGCATATCCATTCTCAATGTTCCTTCATTTTCTGATGATGAGGGCCATTTTTAATAGAAATTACTAAGGAATGAGCACACGGCAAGACTGAGTTCCCCGCTTACTTTCTCCAGGTTTCTCTCACCCAGGTTCGTACTTTCTCTTTTTCTTCATTTGGCTCACTTTCCTCTCTTTCAAAATTATTACAATGTCTCACCTTCTCTAGCAAGTTACTTCTGAAAGCATAAAGGCTGGCAATTTCTTTCTCCTCTTAAGACTCATTCACATTCCCTTCCACACACAAAATAACAATAACGATTCGAACTCGCATTTTATGAGAATTTATCACGTGCAGGGCAACTGAACGTGTCACTGGGATAACCTTGCTCAGTCCTCAAAACAGTCCCGGGTAGGTAAAATTATTATTCTGTCCACAGATGAAGGAGCGGGCCTAGCTGGTTAAAAACCATAAATGAGTCGGCATTGCAGGAGCTAAAAAAAGAAGGCTCTCAACCTGGCCCTGAAGCCCATATGACCCACTAGATCTGGCTTAGACTTAGACAATGGACTTTAGTAAAATCATCGTAATTATGTCTCATTTATTTTATTTTAAAATCAAATGTCCATGGGACAGTTAACACACCAAATCGATGGTAGCACCTTACTAGGACCAGGAACTGGCAGTTTATCGAATTGCTTTGTTTGCTGATACGAACTGGTGACAGCAAAACGCCACAGGGCCTTTGGTGAAAAGGGGAGTCAAATGAAGAAGACAAAGTGCTAAGAGAAGAGCCTCAAGATGCCACGACTCCTCGGCTTTGCGGGATTTGAAGCCCTGTGCCATCAGATGCCAGATCTTGCTTACTTTACCTCTACTATAGGCTGCTTAGCTGCTGACTCTTCTCCCTAGCTTCCCAAAGGCTGAGAAAACACTAATGAAGGAGAAATTTATGAAGGAGGACAGAAATAAAATCTCAAGTCACAGAAGAGAGTGAGCTTACGTTGAATATAAAATTGATATTGCAGTAGATAATTCAACTACCTTCCCCAGACTCTCCAGCGCTGGTTTCACGAGAGCAATTTTTAAAGGCTGCTATGAAGTCTATGATATGGCAGAACGGACAGCAACTCAGAGGCCTGACATGACTGGATATTCTTTGGTCAGATACTAATTTAGACCTGTACTCCACCAGCAAAATTAGTTACTTGAACTGTGTCTGTATTATAGCTAAGTTCTCCCCACCTCTGTTCTGCATCTGCTTGTTTCTCTATTCAGGCCTACCCAACAATCTCAAGTTTCCCAAGGAGAGGACTCAGAGCAGATTCACTGATGTATCTTGTTATCGCCAAAACTTAAGATGTGTATTATAAAAAAAATTGTTGAGCGAATATATCTCTTTAACCAACGTAGTCTGCCTCAATTACCAGCTCAGTTCCTTCCTTCTTTAAATTTTGTTGCTCTTCGGGGCACCTAGGTGGCTCATTCGGTTAAGCGTTTTCCTTTGGCTCCGGTCATGATTTCAGGGTCCTGGCATTGAGCCTGGCATAGGGCTCCCTGCTCAGCGGGAAGTCTGCTCTGTCCCTGTCCCTCTGCCACTTCCCCTGCTTGTGCTCTCTCTCTCAAATAAATAAATAAGATCTTTAAAATAAATAAATAAGTTAAATAAATAAATAAATAAATTTTGTTGCTCTTCTTGATCTTCCGCTATTAAAAAAAAAAAAATGATTTTAACTCCTTAATGCCTTTCCTTGCTTTTAAATGTTTCCTTACTCCTTGTTTTCTTATAAGATTTTTCAAAATTCATTATTTATTTATTTATTTTTAAAGGCCCATTAATTCATTTGAGAGAGAGTGTGTGTGTGAGTGAGGGGAGGGGCAGAGGGAGAAGAGGAAGCAGACTCCCCGCTGAGCAGGGAGCCCCCCATGATGCTCCATCTCAGGACCCTGAGATCATGACCTGAGATGAAATCAAGAGTTGGATGCTCAACTGACTGAGCCACCCAGGTACCCCTTTTTAAGATTTTTTAAATGTTCTGTTCTTCAGATTGTACTTATTCTTTCTTTTGCCCTTTATTTTTGTCCTTGATCATTCTATTCTCTTATTTTGGGGGAGGGAGGGTTGGAGGAGAACCAACTCTTTTTCTTTCCTTCTATCTTTTATTTCTTTCCTCTAATATGTTTCATTTTTCTTTTCTAGCCTTGTAATCTCTGTTCCTCTCAAGGATCTATGTTAAATTTAGTTTAATCTGCATTTTGCGAAAAGAATACTTTCTTTACCAAAGTCCTCACACTACCACAGCTCTGTGTCTTCCTCACCAAGAACCCCAAGTTCAGGAGGGAAATGGGTTTCTGTGTCCATATCTTTCTGGCTATCCTTAGTAGGGAGTGTAACTATCATTTCTCATGAAGGTTTACGAGGTATAGGTTGGCCAGATCAAATCAGTAAATACTCGTGGCATTTACGTGATGGGGGAAAGTGGAAGAAACATTTAACAACCAGTTCTGAGCTGACAAGACACAACAACAGAATCACTTACCCAGTTAGGGAGTTTTAGTCACAAGTCAGAGAAAACCCAAATCAATCCGGTTGAAACAAAAAGCCTAACATAACTGAAAACTCCCTAAATAGCCACGAACATTCATTCTTCCAGGGTCTCTGCACTGCCTTCTATGCTATTAGTTTGATCGTAAGCATGGCTGCCCTCATGAACGCAGCAGACCTGAGGACTATGTGCCTTGTGCTCACATGCAACACGAAAACACATTCCCAGCGAAAGACCTAAGATTTAATTGAACTGGTCCAGGTCACACACCTTCTGAACCAATTAGTGTGGAAGGGGAGGGGGAGGGCAGTGATTTCCTAATCCTCATCCATGTGTTCCACTTCTAGATCCTGGCTAGAAAGCTCATGGAAACCACATGGTTTAAAGAGAAGGAGCAATGAGGAACTGTCTGTTGGGAAGGCGACCAGCGAGTGTCCACTGCATGAGGCAAAACTGCATGCGGATGGGGGAAAAGAACAAGCGGTAACTTCCTATATGGTCTTTTTGCCATGGAGTTATTTTGATAATTATAAAATTATAAAAAAGAGTAAACACATTTTATTTTATGACATTTGAGCTTCTCTACATTTTTTTTTTATAATCAATTCTTCTAGGAACTCTTTCTGAGAATATTGACCCCAACACAGTTACCTATTATTATTGCTGTTAAATTAAATACTACTGTAAAATAACGAGAAGAAAAAAATAACAGATTAATAATGAACCCTGACAAATGACTATTTGAGAAAATATTAATATTCCTGTGGGAAAAGAGTGCTTAAAGACCAATTAGCTGATTTTTTAAAAAAGGTATTATAAAGTCAGTTTTAATATAAAGCAAATAAAGGTGAAAAAAAATCACTTTTAAAAAGTGAGAAGAAGGGGCGCCTGGGTGGCTCAGTCGTTAAGCACCTGCCTTCAGCTCGGATCATGATCCCAGGGTCCTGGGATCGAGCCCTGCATTGGGCTCCCTGCTCGGCGGGGAAGCCTGCCTCCCCCTCTCCCACTCTCCCTACTTACGTTCCCTCTCTTGCTGTGTCTCTCTGTCAAATAAATAAAATCTTTAAAAAAAAGTGAGAAGAAGCACACTTCACAAGTGAGCAACTGTCACTGGTCTCTCCTATTCCCAATCTCATTACACCTCTTCTGACTAAATACTAAATCAAGAGCTTATGGAATTAAAGGCCAGGACACTAACAACTGAATATACAGACAAGTCATCTGCCTGGTCATTTGGGAATGGGCAGGGGACGGCGGTGAGGGTCATTTTGACAATAGTAAAGTAGATACCTAGATCAGACACAGGTTTTCACATAAATGAATGTCGATTTTAGTCCCCTCCAAAAAGGACCATGTGTATTTTCCTAGAGCATCTGAATGTCAATTTCAAAAGAACTCTCCCCAGTAAGTAGAATACTTTTCTCAATACTTAAAAAAAAAAGAAAAGAAAAGAAAATAGAATGCTATCTGCAACAATGAGTCATCAGCCACTGCAGCTCTACAACACCCCGGTCTTGCCCTGTCTCTGCAGCCCTTCAGAAGGAGAAGACTATCTTTTAATGACACACATAAATCCCTGCAGTGCCTGGCTGCAAAGCATAATTAATTCTGGCCTTTTTGTGCTTAATGAAACACCTTGCACACATGACAGCAGTGAGTTTGAGCATCTTCTAATATAGGGAAAGCCCTAGCAATAACCTAGTTCTACTCAAAATGCTCTGGAGGTCACATTTGTATGAGCTCTGCCATTATTTCCTCAAGATATATCTCTTATAAGAAGCAAATCACACCAAAGAAAACTCATAATCAACCACCTGCATGAACAGTTTTCTTAAGTTTTAAAAGTGTGCAATGTTTTGCAAATTCTTGGCAGTACACACATGCTTTTATTTCTCAATTTGTGGCTGCAATAGAAGGGTATTTAAAAAAGTAATTTCTCAGATGCAGCTGTTCAATATCATTTCCCTTTATTAGAATAATTTTTCATATTTTAATACATACTTACATGCTGCAATACAGAGGCTATTAGTCCACTGAGAATTTTAAAACATAAATTTCCAAGGTTCCATTTCAAAACACAAATAACAATATGCTCTGAGCAAATTTTTAAAAAAGAAATTTAACTGAAAGATTTACTTTGAAAGATTTACTCTTCTTTATAATATTCAATTATTCTGGCCCTACCCGAGAAGTCCTGAAAGCAAATGCCTACTTTCAAAGAAGTTACTACTGCTATGAATTCCTTGCTTCAATTACAGATAATATACAGAACAAGGAATCATGAAATCTAGAATTTCTCTCACCTGTTTAGGTGTAACTCCAGGCATGTGAATATCCAATGCAAAATCTGATGAATCAATAGGAATTACTGGTCTGGTGGTACCAAGACATTCATTGGAAAATGATCTGGCACTTTCTTTAAACCTTAAAAAAGAAGAGCATTTCAATATCCTTGAACATAATGGAATCTTAACTCAACATGAGAAGGAAAAAAAGAAAAAAAGAATTCTAAGATCTTAAGATAAAAGATTATTGATTTAGATCCAAAGACAACTCTAAAAGATATAATGACTAAATAATGTTCTAAAACATCAGAACTGCATTTAATAGTCTAGGAGCAACATATGCCCAACTTGGAAACAAAATATCATCAAAGCAAGTAAGCAGGCTACATTTAAAACTCCATTCAATAAAAGCTTGTCATAATATATACTTATTCTATTTAGTGAAAATACAATATTAATAAATGAGAAATTAACATAGGCATGCCAGTTTTCTAACAGCATAAACATTAACTATAACCCAGTAAAATTTTTGTAACTATTTTGTGAGTGTCCAGTATCACTAGCCAGAAACAAAACACCAACAATAATATTGTTAGTAGGCAGAGCTGTTTGAGGGGGGGGGAAAGACTGCTATGTGAATTACAAATGTACAAGTGCATGAATATTTAATATGGTAATTATGAGGAGTGTATATACAGCTTGGTGTTTTCTCCTGAGCTATTACAGTCCATGATCTGCTTCTCCCCACCACTTATCTATCTTGATACTTTATTCTTTGAGCTGTTTTAAAAAAGAAGGCGTTCAAGTCTAAAGGACTCTACTATGTATCTCCCCAAGAGGCAGTGATTAGTATTGGAAATCACAACTTCTAATTGGAGTTTTGAAAGCCAATGCAGCTTGACTACAGTACAGTGGGCTTTTTCTGTAAGGAGGACTTCACAACAAGTTACTGTGCTAAAATCCCAAGTCCTTTCAGCAGAGTAAATCAATATTGCATATTTCTACAACACTCTGGTTCGTAAAAGTGGTTACATTTTCAACAGCATGCACAGGAGCTACCCAAACATTCCGCCTGCTTTAAAAAATAAACACGCACCTCTTAAAGACAGAAAGTGGGCTTCTGAAACCCAAACAGCTGCTTGGAAAAACAAGGAGGAGAACTAGCAGGCTCGGAACGCCAGCCATGTCCTCGCCGCTCCGGCCCCGCTGGGAGAGGACCCGGCAGCGCAGAGCTGGGCTGGGGCCGGCGGTCTGGCAGCGGCGCCGCCAGCAGCCGCTACTTCATGGCCCGGGCGCGGCGGGCGTCCTGCGGCGGCCACACACCATCTGCCTGAGAAAGCGGCGAGCTGGACGACGCGAGGTGTCTGGATCACCAGCCGCAGGCAGAAACCCGTGCGAAGGCGGTACTTCTGTCCAGTTCGCAAGCGGAAGCTTTCCGCCCTCCAGAGCTCCTTTCTGCCCTGGTGCTGGGGCTAGACGCGCGGGGTCCTTATCACTCAGGAAGGACAGGGACTGTGAGGGCTATCACACAAACCCGCGTCAGTCATCATTCGGAACCTGCAAAAATAGAAGCAGATAATGGATGACTAACACATTACAGCATTTGTCCTCAGCAAATCCCAGCTGAGATTCTTTAATACATTAGTAGTTTTCACAAGCTTGAGCCCAAGCCTGGGGAAAATGCTGGTCTGTTGGTCTCCCTCCCCTCATGACCAGCCCCCAAGATCTCACAGACCCTTATAGCCCCTGTTCTGCCTTTTGCTCTTTCTTTCTCCATCACACCCACTCTCTCCTTTTCCTTTCCTGATTCTTCCCTCCTTCTCCCTTTCATCCACCCCACTCTCTGGATTTCTTCTCCTTACTTCTATATCACTCCCTTTGGTCATCAAAAATGCACTTAATACCTCCGCTGAATGTAAACAAAGTTATTCACACAAATGACAAAGGTACAAGAAAAGGGAGAAAAAAAAAAAAAAACTAAGAGAGGCAGAGACAAAAAGCACTTGGATACAACAGTAATCAAATAGAAAAAGACTTTGAGAACAAAGGCTTGTTTATATCCGTGCATCAACAGTGCTACAGATTTAAGGAGAAAGATATCCCCTGTCAAGAAGGATCACCGAAGAAGTAATCTCTGAAGTTCTCAGGATAATTTTAAGGCAAATAAAGGAACTACAGTTAATATGATATATGAAATGAAAATGCCCATTTAAAAATCCTGTATCAGATACACAAAGTAATAATTTCTTACTTATAAGGCATGCCTCCCAAAAGATACTCTTTCCTGAATAAAGTTTGGAGATTTACAATGCAATGCAATTAGAATGAGTAGGGAGAATCTCAGCTGCGGCCCAAATAAATTCTATCTACAAAGGGTATGATCAAGAACTTAATATACAACTGTATATGAGAAGCCATGCAGAACTCAAGATTTTAGAAAGAAGACTCAACTAGGCTAAATTTTGAAATATCCTTGTTTTGACTTCACTATTTTTCTGAACATACTTCAGACTATGTATCAAGTTTGTAACTTTTAGTTAGAAGGTACTATTTTAAGATGTATCATTCACAATATAAAAGTAGTTCCAAAGAAAAATGTCTTAAAGTTTTAATCACTAACTATAAACATGGTTTGGGAATCTCAAATCCATTAACCAGCTGAATAAAAGTAAAAACCAAAAATCAGCAAGATTATATACAAGTGCATCACAATAATACATTAGCCTCTAAATTATCTTTTGGAATTCACAAGATGTTGAAGCTAATCTAAAAAACAAAACAACAACAAAAAAAAACAAAGAAGCAAACAAAACAAAACAAAAGTATGAACTAACCTTAAATTTAATCAGAAAATTTCATGGTCAATGCTTTCTAGAAGAAAAATGCCTTAAATCACAAACAAATAAAACATGATTGAATATCCAACAGATCTAAGGGTGCTTAAGGCTCACCAGCACCCAAAGACCACAATTAATTTACATAAGCAATGACATTTTTAAAAGACTGATGATATTTGTTTGAACTTTCTCTTTGGCTTGCTGTTTGAACTTCCAGCAACAAAAACCTTCAGCTTTGTCTGAATTCTGTGGGTAAAGGAAAGAAGTCCTTCTGGGGGAAGAGAAACAATTGGCTTGAAGGCTCTATTATTGTCTTTGCAACAAAATATAATCCTGTCTAATGACAACATGTCACATACCCTGAAGTTCTTTTTTTTTAAAAATATATGTGAAGAAGGGATTATATTTTATTATTTCATGCAGAACAGGATTCAAGGACAGTCCTTCTTCCAGCTGGCAGGGAGATATGGTATTATACAAACACTTGAAACAAATTTAGTATTAAAATTCTCTAACAGGAACACATCCTTAAGCACTAGGCTTTGAAAAAATACTCCACTTATCTCTGATTAATTTTATTACCTTTGATGTCCCTAAAACACCCACTAAAAGAAAAGGACTGACGTTGTGGGTTAGAAGCAAAGTTGATATTTACAGCCATGAACTGAACAAAATGTCCTACAGAAATGAAAGCTAATTATGCTTCTTGGTTCTTGTAAACTATAGACATAATATAAATCACCATATGAAAAATATAATGGCTAACCATTTCACTTGTTGTTTTATAATTCTTGATAATTGTGGAATATACAATATTCAAATCTTAGTAGTCTTTATTTAGGATTTAAAAAATTCAAAATATATGTCCTTGAGATAAGCCATTCCCTTACCCAAAAAACTAATTTGTAATTTCATATTCTGTTCAGAATATTGTTGGGTTTTATAAAATGAATAAAACTGAAAGAGAATACAGTCTATTAAGGGAGATGAGGACTTAGCACAATTAATATAAGGTATATTTAGAATGTAGTGTTCCTATACTATACTATAGTACTATAAAAAGGATTCAAGGAATTTTGAAGAAGAAAAGATCATTTTAGCCTTCAAGAGGAGAGTAAGAAAAGGAGAAAGGTAAAGCAGTTGTCAGTGGAAGTAGGAGCTTGGAGGGTTGGGTTTCCTCTGTGGGAGATGGACATATTCCAGGTTCAGGGAAGGGTGGGAGCAGAGGAGCCCAAGTGGTAGGCAGAGCCCAAGTGGTGGGCAGACACAGATTTACTATTTTATTTCTAATTCAAAGCAAATATTCTGTTTCCACATCCATAAATTCTTAGCAAGAATGATGTAGAGTTTGTACCCGTACAGATGTTAATTTCAGAACAGTATAAGTACAGCCTAGTACAGAGGACCATAAAACTAACTTGGCTTTTATGAAGTATAAGCATTCCATTCCTTTCAATTTTCATTTGAGAAAAAAAAAAAAAAGGTAGTTGAAATTTGTAATTGATCAAAGAATCAAATAAATATATTGGCTATTCATTCATTAATTCATTTATTCAACAAGAGAGAACCAAGGTAGAATAGTGGCTGAGAGCTTGTAAACCAAAGCAAAACTGCCCGGACTCCTGGCTCCATCACTGAATAGCCTTGTGAAACTGGGCATGTACCTAGGCTCCCTTTGCCTCAATTTCCTCAAAAATAAAATGAATAATCCTACTACCTATCTCATACAGCTGTTACAAGAATTACATGAGTTCATAGCCTTAGAACAGTGCCAGACACATAATATATGTTCACTATTACTGTTCTTGCAACAAGTATTTATTGAGTGCCTGAGAGTTTATTAATGCTGGGAATGGTGATAATCAAGACAGATAAAGTTCTCAGTCTTATAGAGATTACTTCTAGTGGGGGAGAAAAACCAATGAAAATAACTCCGGAATTATAAATTTCATTTTCTTTTAGGAGATTTTATGTGGTTTCCTACAAATGACTTACAATTAAACTGATGAAAGGATGCATATCCATTCACACAGCAATTCAACTCTAGGGATTTATTCTTAGGCAAAAATTGAACAAAGGCACAAACATGTTTAAAATGATATTTACTGACATGGTATATAACAAAGAACTATTTGTTTACAATAGCAAAGAATGAATCAATTTAAATGCTCATCAATGGGAGATTGGCAAAAAAATTTTTTTGGATATAAAAACTTGAATACTATGCATCCCTTTAAAAAAGGACAAGATGGGTCTATTTTTATAGGCAAGGTCATATTCTATGACAATATTTTTTCTTCTTCCATAATTAAAAAATGTTTAAACAATCTCAAACTTATAGAAATGTTGCAAGTACAGTTACAAAGAAATTTTTTTTAAAGGTTTTATTTATTTATTTGAGAGGGAGAATGAGAGAGAGCATGGGGGTGGGGGGAGGGTCAGAGGGAGAAGCAAACTCTCTGCTGATCAGGGAGCCCGATGTGGGACTCGATCCTGGGACTCCAGTATCATGACCTGAGCCGAAGGCAGTCGCTTAACCAACTGAGCCACCCAGGCGCCCCAAGAATTTTTTTTTCTTTAACCATTTGAGAGTAAATTGCTGATGTGGTGCCTCATCACCCCTGAATACTTCAGTATGCATTTCTTAAAGTACATTCTACTACATGATCACAATACGGCCATGAAAATAAACATATTTGCACTAACACATTACTACCATCTAATCCTCAGTCTCCAAACTTTGCCAACTATCCCAACAGTATCCCTTATAGCAAATGAATCCAGTTCAGAATCAAGTGTTACATGTAAAGTTGTCATGTGCCTAGTCTCCTTCATTCCAAGAGAGTTTCTCAGTCTGTCTTTACCTTTTATGACCTTGACTCTATTAAGACTACAGGCCAGCTATTTTGCAGAATGCCTCTCAATTGGTATTTGTTTTCTGTTTCACAAGGACTAGATTCAAGTTGTGCATCTCTGACAGGAATATCAAGAAATTGATGCTGTGTTCTTCTCAATTTTCTGTATTAGTTGTCCATTGTCACATATCAAATCATCCCAAAACTTAGTAGTTGAAAACAACAAATATTACCTCAAATAGTTTCTATGCATAAGGACAAGAAGCAGGTTAGCTAGGTGATTTTCTCATGAGGTTGCAATCAAGACATTGGCAAGGGCTATAGTCATCTGAAGGCTTGACTGGGGCTGGAGGATCTGCTTGCAAAGTGGCTTACTCACATGGCTGGCAAGTTAGTGCTTGCTTTTGTCAGAAACAACCTCTCCTCACTATGTGGCCCTCTCTGTAAGGGCCCTTACAACATGGTAGCTGTCTTCCCCCAGAGTGAGCAAGGTCTTTTAGCATCTAGCATCCAAAGTCACATGTCATCATTTCTGTAATATGCTATGGTTTCACAGGTCGGCCCCACTAGTGTGGACAAAGACTACCCAAGGGCATGAATACCAAGAGGCAAAGATCATCTTCCCGGGAGCTGGCTACAACAGCATCTCATAAGATGGCATGCAATTTTGATTTGTCTCATTACTGATGATGTGAACTTTAATCATTTGATTAAGGTGGTGTCTTCCAGGCTTTTCCACTGTAAAGATATCATTTTTCCCTTTGTAATTAATTTTTTTTTTTGGTGGAAAAGTTATTTTTGACTTTGTAAATATTCTAATTCTTAGTAAACTTTAATTTTATTCAGTTATTTATTACATCATAATGGACTCATTGCTTCCTATTTTTTTCAATAGGTTTTATTTTATTTATTTATTTTTTTAAAGATTTTATTTATTTGAGAGAGAGAATGAGATAGAGAGAGAGCATGAGAGGGGGGAGGGTCAGAGGGAGCAACAGACTCCCTGCTGAGCAGGGAGCCCAACGTGGGACTCGATCCCGGGACTCCAGGATCATGACCTGAGCCGAAGGCAATCGCTTAACCAACTGAGCCACCCAGGCACCCATTCAATAGGTTTTAATCTGTTACTAACTCGATATATTTACACTATTTGATGCTCAGACTGTCTCAGTTGTGGCCCCTTTAAGCTAGCTTTTGTGTCCTTCTGACATATTTCATTATCCTTTTTTTCTTTTAAGATTTTATTTATTTATTTGACAGAGAGAGACAAAGCGAGAAAAGAACACAAGCAGGGGGAGTGAGAGAGGGAGAAGCAGGCTTCCCGCTGAGCAGGGCACCTGATGTGGGGCTCAATCCCAGGACCCTGGGATCATGACCTGAGCTGAAGACAGACACATAATGATTGAGCCACCCAGGCGCCCCCCCCATTATCCTTTTAGCACTTTCTTGCTTTTTTGCCCCTTCTCCCATCTGGGTTCAAAACCCCACACCCGGCCTTTCTCTTTGTGCTCTTCATCCCCCTTGGCCTTTGCTGACATCCTACAGTGAGCTGCCCACACACATGGATGCCCTCTTTACCGTGTTTGGGCTTTGACATCCCATGCCAGGCCACCAACCCACCACACTGATGCTCTCTTTACCCGAGGTGTGTTCCTTACCGTATGTCAGGCTGCCCTCCCTGAATGCCTACTTTGCTCTGCCCCACATAACAGCTTTAGGATTGAATTGTTCAGAGAGGGGGAAAAAAATCAAATTATAGAACAGTATACACATGTATTTATAAATCTGAAGAAATATAACTCAATTTTATTTCCAATGGTTTTCTATGGGGATAAGTGGGGGGAAAAGGCAAACTTTCACTTTCTATTGATATGCTTTTGCAGTCTTTTGACTTCTACAAGCTTATATTACTTTTTGTAACCAGAGAAATATAGATGTAGATACAGATGTAGATATGCACTTTAAAATATTTTATTGGATGTGAATCTATGTATTTCAATTTACAGGTTAATTTCTATCTGAGCTAGGTGATGTCTTGAAAAACAAATAACTCTCCTTCCTTGGCAAGAACTTTACGAACTACATTTTAATGGTGGTTTTATAGCTGTAATGCAGGGTTTCTCCAGGTCAGTACAAACAACACTTTGGGCCCAATACTTCTTTGTTGTAAGACACTGGCCTGTGCGTTACAGGATGTTCAGCAGCATCTCTAGATTTGACCCACTAGATCCCAGTTGCACTCCCTTCAGCTATGACAACAAAAATGTCTCAGACATTGCCAAATGTCTTCTGCAAGGTAAAATCACCTTGGTTGAGAACCATTGTTGTAATATGGTTCATTAAGATGAAGCTTAATTTGTAAATCAAATGTCATGCAATTCCCTTCAAATACATATCAGATATAAATCGCCAGAAAAGTGTTTGCAGATATGAAACTTCTAAATAATGGGAAAATAACAATCAGAAAAGCAAGTAACATTTATCGATTTATATGCAGCTGTTGATTTTACACATATCTCACTGAATTCTTATTACTTTGAAGTACAGGCTATTATTCCCACTTAATAGATGATGGCTCTAAGCCTTAAAAAAATAACTTGCTCTGGTTACTCGGCAGTAGAGTAAGGATTCAAATCCTGGCTTGTACACTCCAGAATATATTTTCTCAACTCCCATTTTTCAACATAAAAAAAGATTCTCTCTGTTCACAGAGGATGTTTTCTTCAAGTACAAAAAGGCCACACCCTCTGAAGATCACTTTATTACAAAATGATAACCAACGTTTATTGAGGAACTATTACATGACAGGCACTGTGCTAACAATAAGCTCAACTGAATCCTCAGCTGATGCAACTGAAGTTCATACCATTATCATTCCCATTTTACAACGTGGAAACTGGACATAAAGAGAATTGGTAATTTGCCCAGGGTACATAGCTGGGATTTAATACAGGCAATCTGATGCCACACTCGAAGCCCTTAACTACTCAGCTATCAATGTAACCTAGTCTTTTTTTTTTTCCATTCACATATTAGGAAGCATTCATATTTCCTCTGCAAGCCTACTAACATTACTCATTTGCTAATTCAGAAAGAACAAATTGAAGATTTATGACTAAGGTCCAAATCTGGCCCAAAAGTAGGCTTTGTTTGGCTTGCACGAATTTTTCCCAACTGAATCTGAATTCTGAGAAAACATTTCAAAACGAAAAGATTTCACATAAAAAGTATCTTTTGAAGAATCGTAAAATCTGGCATCACTGGACCCACATTTCCATACGGCAACAATTAACTGAGCCAAGTAGTGTCTTCCTTTTAAGACAGGGCCGGCAATCTGAAGATTGCCATGCTCCCCACTGCTCCCTATTACTCCCAGATCCTGAGTGCAAGAGTAGTTGTTTTAACTGCCACCCAGCACCCAGGTACAGTTGTTTTCTGTGTATTCATTTGAGGTCTTTATTTTGCTTTGTTTTGTTTTTCATACCTGGCCAGCCTTGCTCATTATCATTTCTAGCTGTACCCTAAAACTATCTGTGTTTTGACCCCAGACCTACACCCTTTCTCTGTGTAAGAAGGTAAACTTCACCCTACATATAGCATAGAATTTGCCACAATTTGACATGCTAAGTTGCTTCTTTTCTTTTCTTTTCTTTCTTTTTAAGGTTCTCTTCATTACCAAGGCACACCAAATTGAGTGGCATTTTCTGCACGTGGATTTGTTTGGGATTCGTTATTTTAATATGTAGCCAATTTGAAGTATTTTTCCCTTGCAAGTCAAAATTGGCTGGCTAACTATAGAATATTTATGTTAACAAAATCTCAGGGGTACCATTCAGCATATGATTCTACTGGAATACCAACTTGCCAACAGGAACAAATTTTACTTTATTTTTTGGTTTCCGTGATCAGTACCAGATGCCCTTTAAACATGTTCATTAGTCATCAAATCCTCAGTCCTATAAATACTTCCATGGGGAAAGAAACAAGAGACGTTATTCTTAATTAAATTTTTCAGCTTTGACTAATACAAATGTTACTCCATAACACATGTATCTAAAATCAGTGCTGGCATGTTTTAATGTAAAATAAAACAGATTCCTGAGTTCCAGTCAGCACACATCTCTTGAGTTCTAAGGACTGCACTGCAAAGTTCTCAAGAAACCAGTGCCTTGCACAGCAGAGCAGTCCTGATGATGTCAGAGAAGTAGAAGGACTCCTTTGTATGTGATTCATTTGCCTAGCAGGTATCTGATTTATTTATGAGCTCAGAACATCACAGAGAATTTAGTTTCAGAAAAAGAGCACAAAGCACTTCTGCAGCTATCACCACTTTTTTCCTTGAAACATTCCCGTGGAGTGACGGGGAACAAGGTATCAGCCTTGTCCTGCAGAGTCCCTTAGCAAGGTGAAGAGCCCTCAGTGATGTCTATCCTAACACAGGGAGTGAGTCTGAAATGCGGGCCTAAACTTACAGGCTATCTCCACAAGATGCCACTTTGAAAATTAATAAACTCTCTACTTCCTCTTCAGTGAAGTTTTTGAGAAACTAGTTTGAAACTAATACCCAAGACCTGATTACATTTCAAGTGTATTTCAATAAAGTGTGGATCACTGAAAGGCACACTGATTTTGCTACTGAAAGGTGTTTTCCATTACTCTTGTATGGCTTCCTTTGTGTGTCCTTGCACTATTCTTTTCTTCTATTTTTAAGAGGAAGTTGGTATAGAATGGGGGTGGGAGGGGACCCCATTTAAGTGCAAATATTTAGTGCCTGGCATTGGGCTTGGAAGGATGTGGTTTGAAGGTTGGGATCTGCCTCTCCTTCTGTCTTGCAATTATCAACACATTTTTTTTTAACAAGATGTCCTCTTTTGTAGGGTTTTTTTCCCCTATTTGATTCCACATCCTTAGGCTTGGTTATTTCAAAAGCACTTTACTACATATTTTGTTAAATGCTTCCTGATGACTTCAGAGGCAGAAGCTATTATCTACACATGAAATCTGGCTCAGATCCAGAACATGCTAAAAATAAGTTTAAAAATAAGTATTTTTTTTCTTAATAAGTAAAAAATCTACAGGAAAATATCCAGATTCTCATTCAAAAATAACATTTAACACACTTAACTTCATCTTTTGCTTCTTGTGATACTCACACAGAAGCATTTTCTCCCATAGCAGAACCAAATTTTCAAATGATTCTCATGTTTGCCATTTCAAATGTTCAAATACTTCCAATAAAATGCCCACAAACATCCCCTTTCTATTACATAAGTTTGGCTATCCTTTTCTTCAAGTCTCTCAGCTCTATAATTACAGTACTGAAAAGTAGAATCTATAATCACATAATGCTATTATACAATTCAAAAGCTCATGTGATTTTTTCTTAAAGCTCATAAAACAATGCCAAAACATTTTCTCATTTATATAATTCTGCTCAATTGAGTTTACAGTAACCTAGAGGGATTCTACAAAATCTCCACTATACACTGCCCCCATTGGTCCATCTCAACTATATAATTTGAAAGCCACTAGCAATAGGAACACAGTTGCTTAAAAACATTTTAATGTTTTTTATTTTATGGCATAGAAGCTACAGTAACATTTAACTTAATCATAAGAAGTGCATTTGAAATTTTAAATATGCAATTCACCATTGAAAGAAAAGTATAATGTACTAAAGTAGCTTATACTCAGATTATTTTAATTTCTAATCTATAATAACAGTTTTCTTTGGTCAGTGTCCCCAAACTCCCAGTGAACTATCAATGAAGAGCTTCATAATTTTCTTCTGGCTGAAAAGGATCAAAGCATTCTTATGTTTGCCAGAACTCTTTGATAATGCTGCCCAAACAGGTGGTGAATTTATTTCATTGCTATTAAAGTGTTTCTTGATGTCTCGAGCTTAGAAAGAAGTGGTTTATTTTAACAAGATGCTTACAGACCAGCTTGCTCTTCCCCAATTTTTAATCTTCTTTACAAGGTTTCACATAGTGTTTTGCACTACGCCCTGGAACTGAAAATGAAAGCTAAAAAAGGATGAGGCCCATAATCCTCCCGGCCTCCTCCACTGGGTGAAGTCCTGGGGGTCCTACTCCAAGGAAGTGAGGCCTGACCACACCCAGTTGATTTTGTTTGCCTTCTCTCTCCATTGTGGACATTATATGCCCTAACCTTGAGTTACATCACACTTAAAAGTTGAGTTTTTAAGTCACAGAAAAATGTGAAATAACCCAATTGTGTTGGCCAATTTCAACCAAAATAAAGAGGCCCACAACAGTATCAGATGGAAAATTGGTTCCCATCTTTGAAGTAAGAAAAACCCTTTCTAAAATTGCCACATTTCATGGGCCCTTCCACAATCATAATGATACTTTTAATAATTAAAATAATATTTAACAATTACTGAGTGTTTGCTATATGCTAGACGGTGTTTTAAGTACTTCTCATGTATTATTTCACTTAATTTTCACAACACCCTTTGAACTAGAGTATTATCTCCATTTTACAGATGAGGAAATAGAGGCACAGAGAGGTTAAGGAATTTGCTTGACATTGACAGTGGCTGATTTCAGAGGTAGGAGCTATTAAACTCCAGGCTACACTTGATAGAGACTGTAAGCCTGGTATTTGTTTACTAAGAAAATATGTAAAGGCTAAGTAAACTATTACTGATTCAGTAATGCTTTTCAATTAATTTGTATTTTGCCTCCCATATAATTAAAACCAATAGTTCACATGAGACATGATATTTCCCATTGCACAACACCTGCTTCCCACCAGGGACTCCAGGCTCCACCTTGAATCTCCCTCCTCCAGTGGATTCTGAGTCAAAAGGTAGAAAACAACGGTGTTAATGGGGAGTAGAGACTTGCACTTGAAATCAGAAGTTGTGGTTCTAAGTCCCATTTTAGGGATTCATTTCACATTCCTGAACTTTGGTTTCTTCCTGTACCAATAAGGGGTAATTGATAAATGCACTACCAAATGGCTACCATAAGAAACAAAATAACCTGGGCAAATTCTGAAATGACTAAAGTGCCAGAGAGACATAAGTTCTTATTAGTGTTTCGGGTTCAGCTTTATCAATGGAGAAATTTAAAAATCTTTCTTTTATTTTTCTAATTTTTCCACTGTTCATTCTGAATGTACTTATAACATCAGCTTTGAGTAAAGTTTCAGAGTACTAGAACATCTTCATATGGCAGATACAGTAAAATTATCCCTGGAAAGTGAGGGAAAAAATAGGGCTAAGAGATCCAAATTTAAACACTCTTCCTAACAAGAAAAATAAGAACAAAAATAGTAACACTGTCATTCAGCAAAAAGAGAACTAAAATCTTAACTTAAATCATTTAAAATGTGCTCCAGTAATCAGGAATAACACCTATATTTCAAGGGAATTACCAATGTTATGTCGAGATTATTAGGAATCATTTAGTGGGTATGGGCTCTGACAGGTATGGTATGTCATAGCCTTTGAGTCTGTGTCGCATGACTTAAGAAAACCATACAGAGGCAGGCTTGCAGAACCAGCTGCCCAAAGAAATCAGTGGTGGAGGCAAATAACATGAATTTATATTCCCCAAGCAGTTAGATTTTTATTTTTTTTTCAGGGAACAAATAAATATAAAATGGCACCCAAGTAGGTCTTTGGGATTTAAGTGAGACAGATTCTTATTAGTAATGTTTGCCTATCTCTTTATAGGAATATTGACAAGAAACATAACTTATCGTTGCTAAAGCATTTTGACGATGAAATGTGCTATATAACTACCAAGTACTATACACAAGTATTAAATGCTATATGAGTTATCAAGTTTACTACTATTTACTTGATTCTACTGAATTTAATATTTATTCCTAAATAGAGGGATTATGTGAATTACTTTGCTGGAAGATGGTTCTTTTGAAATAGAATTTTTTTCAGTGTTTGAAATGGAATTTTCACAGTTGGTATATAGGCACAAATTTTAATTTCTTAAAAATTTGCTTCCTATTAAAATGAATTTCTATGATCAGAAGGTTAAGTTTCTCTTTCAGAAAGCAAAGAAATCCATGCAGATAAAGAAACTCTGGTCATAATACAACTTAGAAAATATGTAAGTCTCTATTGATAAAGCAAACAATATACTGCCAATCCAGTAATTCTGCCAAAAGACTTCTCTCTTTTGAAACAGCATATTCTTAAAGATTTTGTAAGAATAGAAGCCAAATTAAAAAAAAAAAAAAAGGACCTTAGGCCTTTAAATATACTATTCATAAAGGTATAGTAGTTATAGATTTAGAGTGATCATACTTATTGTTACTTTAAAATACATTAAGGACATCATCAAACCTTTTAACAAAATAAAACTATAAAATAATCAGTGGTTCACAAAATCAGTCCAGAGGTATATCAGAATATACTTTAAAGAAGCTGACCATTTTATCTTTCAATATGGTTTTCCAGGAAATTTATGTCTCTATCAATGCATTCAAAGTTAATGGCCCATGCTTGACCAGCTGGTCATTCCCACTATCATAATGGCCAGCAAGATAACTGCTTCATTGATTCAGGGACGGATACCAACTGGAAGGCAGTTCCCAGGCTGGTCATGCTGGTATACATCTAGGAAAATACTATACTGATTACTGCTCTTTGGGCATGGTAGAATTTGCATTTTATTTCATGATATCTTCAGCTACGATTAAAGAAAAGTTGAACGATAGAAACAAAAGAATATTAAATATGACTGGAGTTAATTCAAACAATGGGAAAATATACTTTAAAGTACTTGATCAATCAAGTCAAGGTTAAGAAAAAAAAGGTGAAATTTCTCCCTTCATAAATAATAATATAGCATTAACATGTGCTGTCTTTGTCTCGAACTCAAGACCACAGAATTGTTTTAAGATATTAAAAAAATACTATTGTTTCATTCTGATTTAGCCAAAATAACATTTTTTAGTAATTTTTTTATTATTTTCAATTAGCCAACATATAATGCCAAATTAACATTTTAAGATGGCCTGCTTTATTTCTTGTTCCTGAAACTTGGTAACTGTCTCATTATCTTCTCATAAAATATCAAAAATTTGCTTGTTATCAAAGAGGTCAACATTTTTTATCAGTAGGCTTTATCTTAACCAATGTTAATATTAAAACCAGAAAATAAATGGATTAAGCAGTATTAATTTGCCTAAAAGAGAATAAAACTGTGATAAAATTTCCCTTTCATTTTGCTATTTAAATCACTATTGGTATTATATTGTAATGAGATAAAGGTTCATTAAGGCAGCCTTTGTTATGTAAAAACAAAACACCCTGGAGGGGAAATTCTTCATTGAGTTACAATTATCCTCCAAGGATATAGCAAATGAGATATCATTAAAATATTTAAGTTTAATTATGCAATATGTTCCAATACATAATCAAAATACATATATATGCACACAAATATTTCATTTACTCCTGAAACCTTCCGAATTTTTCTCCTAAAGAGAAAGTCAACATTAATCAAATCACAGGAAAATTCTAAGGAGAAGCAATCATACTTTTATGCATATAAAATAGTATTTCCTAAACTGGAGAATGCATCTGACTATGGCGCGGAGTTCTCCACACATACTCATTTTCAAGTTCTCTTGATCCCACATTCCTACTGCTGCACACTGATCCAATCAGTACATTACCCTGCTTTCAGTTTCCCCAAAATGGAACCTACTAATTTAAGTTCCTGTCCCCTCCTATCTGTCCCGCAAATTAATTTATTTGAATCTGAGGCCGAATGGTAGTCAATGTTACTGCTGCTCTTCTATCTTACAGTTCCCCTACAATTCTGTTTTCTCTATTCTTCATATCAAAATTTCCCAATTCTGAGTTTTGTAGAAACTGTATCTGCTTAAAGGAGATGCACCTCAGTTCCCCACAGCTGTAGTCTTAAGGAAGAAAATACCAGGACTGGTCACCAAATGGGCATGTGACTTCCCCATAGCAGTGAATTGTGTTAATCCAGATGCAAGTTCTTAAAGCCATTATTTTAAAAGCCAGTAATTCACCACTCTCTTTCCATCTTTTCCTTTACCTACAGAAATACTGGTGATTTCAGAGGGAGGCTGCACCAACAGCTTGAACCAAGACCCTCCCTGAGGAAAGTAGAGGTCAAATAAAAGGAACAGACACCCTTATAGAGACTTGAATTTAGAAATTACCCAAATATTTACATGAAAAAAGAAAGTTAAAGCAGAAGAACCAGGTAATTCCGAGGGGCTAATTTAATTACTTCCCAACTACCCAGTAGGGTAGGTGTTAGGAAGAAGTTTATATGAGTTACAGAGAAGAAAAGGTGTGATTTTCAATACACACTCCCATGCCTACTTCTACCCAAAGCACTCTGTTTGCTAAGATCTCATACTCCTCTCCAGGTAGAAAAAAGTTTGTTGGGTGTTTTCTTTTTTAATCCAGTGAGATGGGAACTTCATCCTACCTGTTCCAACACTGACATACTCAATAAATGTTAAGCAAATGAATGGGAACAAAGGATACAAAGAAATACATCATACAGTTCTCCAGGGTCTCAGAGTAAAGTTTGAGAAAAATTACACATACCAAAATTTGGATATATATTAAGTTTTAGAAAATTGGAAATAAACTTGAAAATAATCTTGTAAGTCAAAGCAGTACATAAACAGTTAAAAGTCAAGTAGTACTAAAATCCTACAATGAAACAGCAGTTTTCTGCCCAAATATCTCAAGTCCTACTCCTCAGATGCAACTCTTCGCCAACTCTTAGCAGAC
This sequence comes from Neomonachus schauinslandi, assembly GCF_002201575.2. Lineage (NCBI taxonomy): Eukaryota > Metazoa > Chordata > Mammalia > Carnivora > Phocidae > Neomonachus > Neomonachus schauinslandi. The sequence goes on along the minus strand of NC_058409.1, from coordinate 76,882,992 downwards.
TATTCTGGTATTTAACTGTTTTTCCAAATGCATTAATGTTCTGGTTTACTGATTCACAGTTCTATTCATTATCTACTGACTTCTTAACTTGGAAGATGAGGATTTAAGTCTCTTACATATCCCTTCCTATACCACCAGCTTTTCAATAAACATATCACAATTTTGTTTATTATTTTATTTTATTTTATTTCCTCATGATAAGTGTACTCTTTAATCCCCATCCCCTATTTCAGCTATCCCCCCACCCACATCCCTTCTGGTAACCATCAGTTTATTCTCTATAGTTGTTTTATTTTTTTTTTTTTTTAAGATTTTATTTATTTCACAGAGAGAAACAGCAAAAGAGGGAACACAAGCAGGGGGGAGCGGGAGAGGGAGAAGCAGGCTTCCCGTGGAGCAGGGAGCCCGATGTGGGGCTCGATTCCGGGACCCTGGGATCATGACCTGAGCCGAAGGCAGACGCTTAACGACTGAGCCACCCAGGCACCCCTATTCTCTATAGTTAAGAGTCTGTTTCTTGGGGTGTTTCTCTCTCGTTGTTCATTTGCTCATTTGTTTTGTTTCTTAAATTCCACATATGAGTGAGATCATATAGTATTTGTGTTTCTCTGACTTATTTCACTTAGCTTTATACTCTCTAGCTCCATCCATATTGTTGCAAGTGGCAAGATTTCATTCTTTTTTATGGCTGACTAATGTCATTATGTGTGTATATTTTATATATATATTTTATATATATATATATATATATATATATATATATATATATATGTAAAATACATCTCCTTTATTTATTCATCTATGATGGCCACTTGGGCTGCTTCCATAGTTTGGCTATTGTAGAAGATGCTGCTACAACCATCAGGGCGCATGTATCCCTTTGAATTAGCGTTTTGTTTTCTTTGGGTAAATACCTAGTAAAGTGATTGCTAGGTCCTAGGGTAGTTCTATTTTTATCATTTTGAGGAACCTCCATACTGTGATCCACAGTGGCTGTACCAGTTTGCATTCCCACCAACAGTGCAAGAGGGTTCCTTTCTCCCCATATCCTCTCCAACACTTGTTCTTTCTTATGTTTTTGCTTTTAGCCATTCTGACGGTGTGAGGAGGTATCTCATTATGGTTTTGATTTGCATTTCCCTGATCATGAGTGATGTTGAGCATTTTTCACATGTCTGTTGGCCATCTGGATCTTTGTAGAAATGTCTGTTTATGTCTTCTGCCCATTTTAAATCAGATTATTTGTTTTTGGGTATTGAGTTGTATCAGTTATTTATCTATTTTGGATATTAATCCTTTATCGAATATGTCATTTGCAAATATCTTCTCCCATTCAGTAGGTTACCTTTCAGTTTCGTTGATTATTTCCTTTGCTGTGCAGAAACTTTTTATAGTAAACAAATGAGGAATGGGGGGAAAAAAAAAGAGAGAGGAAGACAAACCAAGAAACAGACTCTTAACTATAGAGAACAAACTGATGGTTACCAGAGGGGAGGTGGGTGAGGGAATAAGTGAAATAGGGGATAAGGATTAAAGAGTACATTTATCGGGCGCCTGGGTGGCTCAGTTGGTTGAGCGACTGCCTTGGGCTCGGGTCATGATCCCGGAGTCCTGGGATCGAGTCCTGCGTTGGGCTCCCGGCTCAGAGGGGAACCTGCTTCTCCCTCTGACCCTATCCCCTCTCATGCTATTTTTCTCTCTCTCTCTCTCTCAAATAAATAAATAAATAAAATCTTTAAAAAAAAATAAAGAGTACATTTATCATGATGAAAAAAATTTAATTTAAAAAATGCATCATAATAGTGTGTTTGACTTCAAGTAATATATACCATTACTTTTTAAATTAAGTAAACTGAGGGTAGTTTTGAGAATTTGGTATCAAAAATTTTTAAAAGAAAAAAAAAGTTGCCACTGATTATTTCTTTGTAATCAAATTCCTTGTTCTCAAAAAGATTACTTTAAAAACGTAGATTCCAGAGCACACATTTATTGATCCAGATTTAATAGCTTTTGGTAAGGCCCTGAAATGTGTATGCAGGTGGAGTAAGGATCAATTCTGAAACCAAAGCCTGGGAGTTTTGATCACTCTGCAACAGGCATGGCATTCCAGGGTCTTGAGGAAGACTGACCATCATCTTAAATCTGATGCATAACAATCTACCCTACTGGTATGATCCCCAAACCAAAAGGATCCCCTCAGAGCCATTTAGGATCAAAGTCTGAGTGTTATTTCCATATATCTCTTTCTCCTTGACTTTTCTTCCTTGGGACTTCACTTTCTTGGGTCAACCACATCTAGACTGACCTATAACACAAGGTGTATGGGAAAGCCATTCCACTCGCACTAATCTAGGATTCTATACCTTGTTTCTAAAAATGGTATCTGGATGAAAATAAAAAGCTCAGAGGCTACCATGAGGGCATAGGTGGGCTTCTGATGTATGAGGGAAAGCAGACAGCTGGATAGTCTTCTAGTCACAGTCCACTATCCCCACTCCCCTGCCCTTCCAATAATGATATACTGAAATCTCTTGATGTCAGTAGCTGCGACTGAAACAGAGCAAGATGACAAGAGAAGGCCTCATGTGCACTTTAGTTCTCCCTGACCCGTCCTCAGTGCAGAGCACAGTTATCTTCAAGGATGAGTAGAGCCTTCATAGCTATCTCCCAGCTCTTGGCAAGAGCAGAGGCTCTACATGGACCACAAGAAACAGGAGATGTCAGGGAGTACACCACTTGCAGAATTACAAAAAAGTGACTCTTTGTTTTGCACACCTTTTTTTCATTTTCCATTCAATATTTTTGTTCCCGGAAGGCAGGAAATTATTCCATTAGTTGAATGACAATAAGGTAAACTTGGATATTTGTCTAACCATCTCAAATGTTCAAACAGATCAGTGTAAATCCAAATACAACTTATGACAGCTGATAAATACAGAGGAATGGACTATTGACAAAGGACTTGTTAATTAGAAGCTAAGGTACATATGTCTACTCTGAAGCCAACACTTTTTTCCCTGGAAAATAGTGTGTACATTAATGGCTTTTATTTGATAAAAATGTGTTTAAATTTCTATCCAAAACTGAAACTATATTAGGGTGAAGAAAATTGTTTCTTCAACTAAATGACTAAAAACAGAACTAAAAAAGAGAATTCTTATTCATGAAAGTGGTGAATGTCTTTAGTGTAGCATCTACACCTTCAAAAAACTGCACAAACAGCACTAATTTTCACAAAGGCTCACAGTGCTAATTCTCAGCTTTGCTAATTTATGAAGACATCACCCATTTGTGCTCAAAAACAATGCCTCTAAAATGTAACAATGTCATCTCTCTTCCTACCATCTTAAAGTTCCTTCCTCGTTTTCTCGACTATTTCTGTTATCACAACACTTTAACAAGGAGTAACTGGCTTTTGGGTACTTTGCCAAAATCCTGATGCAAGGTTTTGATGCACTATCAATGCATGTATACAAAGAAGGCCTTCAGCAAAATAAATAAGCAATAAACTAAGACTAGGAACAAAACTGTCAGCACAATCTATTAATATGTTAATCTTGATCATAATGAACTGGCAGCTGACCAACTGTAGCTAATGATAATGAAGTCAAAGTGGTATATCCTTACTCCTGCCCTCTCCTTCATCTTCCTTGTCAATGCCCTGCCTTCAAAACATACATCTGCACATAATGTGGACTTGTTAAATTTATTATATCCTACGGTCAATGAGTACAAGTCTAACCACCATCAAGTGCTTCAAAACATGAGCCGTGGCTCCCAAGAAGGATTTAGTAAGAGTATGTACCTATATCATACACTGATCAATCACTACTTCTAGAAAAATAAATGATGGTACACACTCATACGCATCAACAGCTACCAAATATGTATACAATGGGCAACATCAACAACATCCTACAGGAACCCTGGTGTTCCTTCCAGCTAAGACCTATGATTTTGATTCTGTGGCTCCAGTCACATAGTTAAAGCTCCAGCAATTTATATCTCTGTCATGGTACAAAATATAAATCAGATGACAGGGCTGGCATAATAATGGCTCTCATTTCTTGAGGTTTCACTATATGGTGGTGTTTTGCTGCTTCTTTGTTCACTGCTATATCCCTAGCATCCAGAACAATGCCTGACAGACAACAGGTGTTCAAAAGTACTTGTTGAATGAATGAATGAATGAGTGCTTTATTGCCTCACAACAATCCTAGGAGTTAGGTTTTTAATTATTCTTATTATATAAATAAGAAAACTGAAAAAAATGAGGTTAAGTGACATGTTCCAGGTTCCTCAGCTATTCAATGAAAACCTAGGATTTGAAACGCTGTCTTGTAGAACCAAGAGATACCAAAGCCTCCTCACTAAACCCACTGAACACACCACACTTCATAGTAATAGGCCAGCAGAAGGAACTCCTCTCTCCTTCCCAAATGGGAACAAGCTCTTCTTCCTGTTGCTCTGAATTACCAGGATGCTTTAATTTGTACTCCCATTCAGGTTCTGTCCATTCTTTCTACATTTTATTGACAGGAAGGAGAACTTCCATTTACTAAGCACCTATCATGTTCTAAGCACCACGTGGGCACTTTCGGGGATGTTACTTTATTCATACTTTGTCACAATCTCCTGGGTAGGCATTTTATCCCTTATTTCATAAGTGAAGAACATGAAAGTAAAATCTTTCCTCAGTATTTTCCAAACTTACCCAAATTAGAATAATCTGGGGCGGGGTGGGGGTGCTTAAAATAGTAGCAGATCCTACTCCAAATCTTTAGACTCTTGTTCAGGCGAGGAGACTAGATTTGCCTGACTCCCAAGCTAATTGCTAACCTTTAGGGCATTAGGGGCCACTGGTCGGGTATCTATGTTCCCTTCACTGCACATACTAGACCCTAACAGTGTCTTATCTTCCTAGAACATAACAGTTTATAACATACATGCACATGATTCCACAAAATAATCATAATAAGTAAAGATAACAGGTATCAATATCCTCTTCTTATAGGTTTGAAAAATAAAGCACAATCAAGTTCTAGGCTCCCGGATAAAGAATTTAAAAAAAAAAAAGAGGGAGAGAGTGAAAAGGAAGGTAATGGAGAGAGAGAAAGAGAACACATTTTGTAATTCAAAAATTTTTACCAAATTCTTCTCCTCAGGTATACCCTCCTTCTGACACTCTCAGTGGGAAATCATTCTGTATATTCTGCAAATCTCAGCATGAAGTAAGAGGTTGGTCAAGAGGATCACACAGGCTATTTGGAAAAGACCCCTCAAAAACAGTATTTTTCATGGCAATAATCAATAAAATCTTCACCATGTTCCTATTCTGTCTATTATAGAACTGGTATTCTGTGAGATCAATTCTCAAAATAGGGCATCATGGAAGAATTTGTAGGATGTGGTATGTATTTAAGAGAAAACTCCATAGTTCTCTGACTGATTTCAGCTTTACCTGAGTTTCTTTAGGATATTTCCACTTAAATAAGTTTTCCCAGAAAAATTTTGCCCCTTATCATCTAAAGCACTCTCACCGGAATAGTCAGGAAGGAGTTTAGAGAGCTGAATGATATTAACCTAAATGTAATTTTACTATCTTTAGCTCACTCAAGTAGATACATTTTCACAGCACAAGAGAGTTAAAAAATCTAACTTTCTTTTAAATTTAATTATAATTTTTCCCCAAATAAACAGAATTGAGTATCCTGCACCACCACCACCAACAAAGATAATACCAGTTAGAGCAGGCCCATTCCAAAAAGTGAACTTCCTCTTCTTACTTGGCAAGAAAACCACGAGAGGGAAAGCAACCCCAGAACTGGGAGAAGGGCTTCTTCATATGAATTGGGATGTTATGCCCTAAAATCCGAGAACCATATACCCTTTGAATGAAAGGCAAGTCGAACTGTATGTAGGAGCTTAGTATGGTGGGACTTGGGTGAAAGAGGAAGGACCATTTACCTGAGTGGTGGAATTATAGCAGCAGTGCCAGACCCTCCCAGCCTTGAAAGGTGGGCCCCAAGTCAAGGTAGGACCCCACCCTCCAGCTGTAGCTAATTAGCCACCTTACTTAACTGGGCCAATCCAGACATCTCTGCCTGAAAATCTGATGTTGCAAAAATTAGATGGTAGCTGAGTTGAAAATTTATGTAATATCAGGGCCAAAATGACATCGGGGAAGCCAAAACAAAGCCATGAGCAAGGTGAAGTGACAAAAGAGTAGAGAAGTCAGAACATCACTTTGCAAATCAGAAGAGAAGACTGTAGCAGACAGAGAAGTGACAGAAATCAGGCAACACCACAGGAACAACCTTGGTTCCTAACTGGGTTTTATCCCAAAGTCCTAGCATATTTCCTGTCCTGTTCAGGAAAACGTGAAGTGGCCTGCTTTTTCACTTATAGAAACACTTTTGTTTATGATAATTTCAGTGGGTTTCTATTCCTTGAAATCAAACAGCCTTGACTAAGGCAGGCTCACGGAGGAAGTGACTAAGCTACACATCAAATGTCCATCAGGTTGCCAATAGAGAAAAAAAATCCCAAATAGAGAAAAGAGCTTATAAGTCAACCCTGAGGCAGGTGAGCAGGTTGAGTTCTAAGAACCACAGGGAGTTTCATAGAGCCAGAGCTCAAGGAACACTGCAAGGGGGAGGGTCAGAAAATGAGGCTGGCGAGAAAGGCAGGAGCCAACCCACAAGAGGCCCTGTGATATTTCGTCTTTATCCTGTAGGTGATGGGATCAGAGGTGTGTTGCAGACCATTCTGGCTGTGGAGTAGAGGCTGAAGTGAAGGGGATTGGAGGAAAGACTGGAGAAGACTAATGAGAAAGTGAGCTTCTCAAGGGTAGTTTTGTATGTCACTATTTCCACCATCAGGGACTGTTCTAAGGGAGAAGAAAAAAGAAAAAGGCATCATCTTGTTCCTAAGAAGGAAGTCAGCACAACACCCTAGGAAATTAAAGAGTCTGCAGCTTGGCCAGTGGTGTAGCTGCAGTTACACCCTTCAGGCCCGATGTTTTAAAGAAGCCTACCCGTTTGCTGACCAATGAGCAAATGCACCACCAAACGTGACCTAGGACATGATAAAATATAGATCACAAAAGAAGCTCACACTTTGAAATACCACACAATTTCACACTTCATTTCCTCAGTTCTCATACTCATTTATTAATTTCCTATCATCACATAAAGCCACATCAAGCTTTAGCTACTTTGGGAAACATGGCACATTTCAGAAAGCCTGATAAAAGCATTAATAATTAAAGACTGACTTTGAATGAAGGGCATCTAAAGACTCTTTGGCACAATGTATTTGTGCTATTCAGTAATACAAAAGTTAAACCTGTGTACCCCTGAAAAAATGGAAGCTATGGATATTCTGATCTTAAATAGTTTAGATAACAGGACAAATCAAACCCCCAAACACTGAATGGATGGAACTGGAGCTGTCAGGTCTGATGACAGTGTAGACTGTGGACACAAAAAACTTCCTACGTTATCAATAATTTCTTTTACACACACGTGTAGAAAATAGACAACCTCACCGTCACAACAAACAGCTGTTATTATTGCAACTGACTGTGAAGCATCCCCTTAACACGATGCTTTGACACTTGAGTTTGTCTCTTTCTGCTCAGCTGTCTTCACTTATGGAGGGATTCCCCAGGCTTAAACTACAACCCGACAATGTCTTCCGTCCTCTCTCATCCCATGTGTCACTGGACTGCAGCCTCCTAACCACATCTGAAATACTGTTTGTTGTACAGCATTCTGCAAGCCACCTTAGTTACAAAGAGCTATGGCAGAAGTTCTTTTATCTCCACTGCTTAGGGACTGGTCCACGGATTGCAGGGTTAGCATCACCTTGGAGTTTATCAGAAATACCTCAGGCCCCACCCAAGACTGACTCAATTTGAATCTGCATTTTATCAAGATCCCCAGGTGGCCTTGAAATGTTTTGGAGGCACTACCAGGTATTTTTGGGAAAGACTGTCGAGGAGAGTTTCACTACAACCTAACCCTGATCCTGATTTTCTTTGATTTCAATTTTTTTTCTTTCTCAATTTCTTTCTTTGGAGGAATGGCTGCCAAGGCCTGCATTAAAAATTACTGCCATTTACCTTGAGTGGGACCAGGAAGATGGCATGTGCTGTAGAAACAGAGACAAGTTTTAAAGTCAGCTCTCTCGGTTCAAGTCCAAGTTCTGCTACCCAGAGGCTGTGAGATCATGGGCAAGTTACTTAACTACAAGATTGAGTCTATTGTCCCTTTCCCTTGAGTTGAAGGTTTTTAGTTTTTTTGTTTGTCTGTTTGCTTTTAAGATTATAGAGTCACCTGAAATTGAAAGAAATAATACAGAGAGATCCCATATACCCTTCACCCAATTTCTCCCTATGGTAACCTCCTGCACAATTACAGTACATAACACAATGAGAAAATCTGCTCTCCATCTCCTATAAGTTTGTCTTTTCAAGAATGTTTTATAAACAGAATCATACAGTGGGTCATCTTCTGAGATTGGCTTCTCACTCCACACAATTCCCTCGAGACCCATCCAACTTGTACATATCAATCATTCATTCCTTTTTACTGCTGAGTCTTATTTCATGGTATAGATGTACCACAGTTTAACTATTCACCTTTTGAAGAACATGTGGATTATTTCCAGTTTGGAGCTTCTATAAATTATGCTGCTATGAACAGGCACGTGCAGGTTTTTGTGTGAACATAAATTTCTGTTTCTCTGGGATAAACACTCAAGAGTGCAATTGCTGGGTGATATGGCCATTTTGCGAGAAACTGTCATACTCTTTTCCAAAGTGGCTGTGCCATTTTAGATTCCTACTAGTAAAGTATGAGTGAACCAGTTCTCCATATCCTGGCTATCATCTGATGTTACCACTATTTTTACATTTTAGCCAATGTGACAGGTATGTAGTAATATCTCATTGTGCTTTTAATTTGCATTTCCCTAGTGAGTAATAATGTTGACCATCTTTTCATGTGCTTATTTGCCATCCATATATTTTTCAATGAAATGTCTATTCATGTATCTTGTCCATTTTCTAACTGGATTGCTTTGTTTTTTTTACTGTTCAATTTTGAAAGCTTATAATATATTCTAGAAATAAGGCCTATGTCAGATAATGTGGTTTGCAAATATATCTTTCCATCTACACCTTGTCTTAATATCCTCTTCACAGGGTCTTTTTGGGAGCAAAAGTTTTTAGTTTTGATGACCCCAATTACCAGTTTTTCCTTTTGTGAATTGTGCTTTTAATGTTAAGTCTAAGAACTTTTTCACCTAGCCATAGGTCCTGATGATTTTCTCCTATGTTTTTTCCTAAAAGTTTTGTAACTTTATGTTTTCCATTTAACTGTGATCCATTTTAAGTTAGTTTTTGTATAAGCTGTGAGGTTTAGGTTGACGTTCCTTTTTTTACCTTTGAATTACTATTTGCTTAGATCAATCATCAGTTTTGAAGTTTTCAACTTAATAGAAACTTTGCAAGGAAGAAAAAAGTCAAGTCATTACACTAAATGTACATATCAAATGTAAGAAAGCCCAGTTGTAGAAACATTAAAATGTTTTATCATGTGCTAGATCACATATGGTGGTGCATCTGTTCATGGATCAGCAAGCTCTTGGGCTGTACTGATTTCTTTAAAACAGGCCTGAGGTTAGAACACTGTACAACAATACCACTGACCAAGCTGTAAGACTTATCACTCTGCATTGTGCTGACTTGCTTCTTAGAACCATATGAATGCATTTCCCCCTCTTCCTCCTCCCTCACCAGCCCCTGATGGTAGAATATGAATGTTTCTAGATTCTGGGACTAGATACTAATATTACCATGCATATCCAATGGAGAAATTATGTCATGTTCAAAGTCTGGCTCATAAAGTTATTCAAAACAGCCTATATATTAATTGTTTGCTTTTTCTCCAATCTTGAGAAAGAAAAACAAAGCTAGAAGGATCACAATTCCCGATCTCAAGATACACCACAAAGCTGGAGTAATCAAAGCAGTATGGTACTGGAACGAACAGAGACACACAGATAAATGGAACAGGACAGAGAGCCCAGAAATAAACCCACAATTATATGGTCAATTAATGTGTGAGGAGGCAAGAATATACAACGGGGAGAAGACAATGTCTTCAATAAAGGTACTAGGAAAACTCAACAGCCACATGTAAAAGAATCAAACTAGACGACTTTCTAATACTATACACAAAAATAAACTCAAAATAGATTAAAGACCTCAATGTGAGACCTGAAACCATGAAAGTTTTAGAAGAAAACACAGGCATTTATTTCTCAGACGTCAGACACAGCAGCATTTTTCTAGATCAGTCTCCTAAGAACAAGGGAAACAAAAGCGAAAATAAACTATTGGGACCACATCAAAATAAATACTTTTGCACAGCAAAGAAAACCATCAATAAAACAAAAAGGTAACCCTTAATGGGAGAAGATATCTGCAAATGATAAGGGGTTAATATACAAAATATATAAAGAACATATGCAACTCAACACCAAAAAAACAAACAGCCCGATTAAAAAATGGGCAGAGAACCTGAATAGACATTTTTCAAAAGAAGACATACAGATGGCCAATAGACACATGGAAAGATGTTCAACATCACTAATTATCAGGAAAACAAAAATCAAAATCACAATGACCTATCACCTTACACCTGTCAGAATGGCTAAAATCAAAAACACAAGAAATAACAAGTGTTGGTGAGGATGTGGGAAAAAAGGAATCCTTGTACACTGTTGATGGAAATGTAAATTGGTATGGCCACTGTGAAAAACAGTACAGAGGTTCCTCAAAAAATTAAAAATAGAAATACCATATAATCCAATAATTTCACTATTGGGTATTTAACCAAAGAAAACAAAAACCCTATTTTGAAAGGCTATATGCATCCCTATGTTTATCGCAGCACTATTTACAATTATCAAGATATGGAAATAACATAAGGGCCCTTCAGTAAACGAAGTGATAAGGAAGATGTGGGGGGTGTGTGTGTGTGTGTGTGTCTATATATATATACATATATGTATATATAATGGAATATTACACAGCCCTAAAAAGGATGAGATCATGCCTTTTGCAATAACATGGATGGACCTAGAGGGCATTATGCTAAGTGAAATAAGTCAGACTGAGAAAGACAAATACCATATGATGTCACATATATGTGGAATCTAAAAAACAAAACAAAGAATATACAAACAAAATCAGAAACAGATCTGAAACACAGAGAGAACAAACTGATGGCTAGCAGAAGGGAGGAGAATTAGGGGATGGCAAAATGGGTAAAGGGAATGGGAGATACAGGCTTCTAGTTTGGGAATGAGTAAGACACAGGAATAAAAGGCAACACATAAGGAATACAGTTAATGATATTCTAATAGCATTGTATGGTGACAGATACAGCTGAACTTGTGGTGAGCAGGGCATAACATATAGACTTGTCCAATCACTATGTGGTACACCTGAAACTAATGTAACAATGTGAGTTGACTACACTCAACTTAAAAAAAAAAAAGAGGAAAAAAATTGTTTGCTTTTTCTCACATTCATAATTGTTTTGAGTTAATAAATAATGCAATAATTCATTCCACTGCTATTTTTTTTAAGACACAGGGACACCTGGGTGGCACAGTTGGTTAACTGTCTGACTCTTGGTTTCAGCTCAGGTCCTGATCTCAGGGTCATGAGATCTAGCCCTGAGATGAGCTCAAGTGGAGTCTGCTCAAGATTCTCTCATCCTCTGCTCCTCCCCACCCCTCAAATAAGTAAATAAATAAATCTTTTTTCAAAAAAAAAGACTTAAAACAACATAGCAGGAGTGCTTGGCTGGCTCAGTAAGAGGAGCATGTGACTCTTGATCTCCAGGTTGTGAGTTCAAGCCCCATGTTGGGTGTAGAGATCACTAAAAAAAAATAAATAAACTTAAAGAGAAACATAACAGTATGGATGTTCCTCAAAAGTTGAAAATAGAGCTACCCTATGACCTAGAAATTGCATTACTGGGCATTTACCCCAAAGATACAAATGTAGTGATCTGAAGGGGCACCTGCACCCCAGTGTTCATAGCAGCAATGTCCACAATAGCCAAACTATGGAAATGCCCAGATGTCCATCAACAGATGAATGGATAAAGAAGATGTGGTGTAGGTGTGTGTGTGTGTGTGTGTGTATGTATATATATATATATATATATATATCAGATGGAATACTACTGAGCCATCAAAAAAAAAAATCTTGCCATTTGCAACAATGTGGATGAAACCAGAGGGTTAAATTATACTAGGTGAAATAAGTCAATCAGAGAAAGACAATCATCTTATGATCTCATAGTGCAATTTAAGAAATAAAACAGGATCATAGGAGAAGGGAGGGACAAATAAAACAAGATGAAATCAGAGAGGGAGACAAACCATAAGAGACTCTTAATCAGGAAACAAACTGAGGGTTGCTGGAGGGGAGGGGCCTGGGGGGATGGGGTAACTGGGTGATGGACATTAAGGAGGGCACGTGATGTAATGAGCACTAGGTATTATGTAAGACTGATGAATCACTGACCTCTACCTCTTAAACTAATAATAGATATATGTTAATTAATTGAATTTAAACTTTAAAAATTTTTTAAAAAGAGAAACATAGCAGTATTGGAGTAAACTGTACTACCTCACATGACATTCCATTATCAATTCCATTTCCATAAATAAAGTAACTTCTATTAACAATTTTCTGTGTATTCTTCAATCTCTGTTCTATGCACTTACATATATGTGATACACATATACATAAATTTAGGTTATATTTTGTGAAATCAAATGATCAATATTTTTTCCTTTGTGTTTTTCTCTCATTTTTAAGCCCTTCCTGAGATTAGCTGAATCATGCTTTCATTTTTGTCAGTAACTTTCGAATCCAACTGAAATATATTTTTGTGTATGACATGCAGAGGAATCAACTTTTATTTTTCATAATTAGCCGATTTTGTGTATGGCCATATTAAATATTATCTAGACAGTCTAGACACATATTTGTACCTATATATATTTAAGCACACCTTCCAGATGTTTATTCTGTTTCATTGTTTTAACTACTTTTTTTTTTTTTTTGGTCAGATTTTAACTGAATAATAAGTTCCTTCTGACATCTGACAGTTAAAGTTCCCCTTGACTTCTTTGTCAATATTTTGCTGGCTACTATTATCTCCAGCTAATTTTTTAAGACAAATTAATGAATCTATATTTTTCAAGTTCAAAATAACAGTTCTAGTGAGATTTTGATTATGACCAAATTTATAAATATTTTTAGGGAGTGCTCTATACTTTTGCAAATGTTCATTTTTGCCCCTTGGTAAAATCAGGAAATGCCAGTTGAGAGAAATACTTGGGAATGCTCTCTAAATTTACCTGAAGCACTAAAATTGACACCTACCTCTTTCAGCCTTTAAAGTTCTTTAAGTCTTTATGTACACAGAGCAAAACTGCCATGACCTTTAAAGGACAGAAAATACAGACTGCACATGTTCTGATGACTACTTGGTTTTTAATTTTTTTTTAAATAAAGAGGAAATAATGATGCTTGCACTACAAAGTACAGAAACAACAGTCTCTGAGTTGTGTGTGTTTATAACAGTTTGAGAGTGAGCAGGTGGAAATGGTAGAAAAAACAAAACTTGATTCTGGGTCCTAGAATATATAAATAAACAGTGTGCTATTACTCCAAGTGCAGAGGACAACTGCCGTAATAAATGTGAATCAAAAATATTTAATCTGGAAAAAGAGACAGTATTAACTCAGCAATTATGCTACGTAGAATTTTTAGCATGTGTTGCCCGAAAGAATTAGGTAATTTCACTCCAAATAACTGAATTTTAATGAAGCTTATTATGTGTGTTATTTCTTGTTTCTATGTAAGTTTGTTTATTATTCACAATGCAAAACTGTCTTAAAAAAAAAAAAAAGCTCAACGACACGACACACTTATTCCTACACTGAAAGGGACAAGGTAAAATTAAGTAAAGGGTATGTCTCCTTTAGTTTTTCAATAATTAAATCAGCTTTATTATGAAGTGAAATAGCCACCTGTAACAGGGACCACTAGACTTACAATATCCCTTTTTCCCCTTCCCCCTTCATCACAAGAACCTTAATTTTTACCTGGTTATGTTGCTGTTCAAATATAGGATAACATGCCTCAAACTCAACTGTGGATAGGTAAAGCCAAAATATTATTTGTGTGCCCTTCTTTGCCCTTTTTTCTATCCTGCTGGCTAAAGGGGGCATGTGATGGCTGGAGGTTTAACAGCTGTTCTGAACTATTAGGACAAGGGTTATACCTAAAGACGTAGGAGTGGTAGCCTGGAAGGAGTCTGGGTCCCTGATGTATATATGGAAAAGCCAGACCACCTTATCTCCAAAACAGATAAATCTCTTTCCTTTGTGAAAGAAATTAACTTCTTTCTTATTGAAAATATTTTCATTTGTTTTGTTATATGCAGCTGAAGCCAATCCCAAATTATATACCACGACTGCCCAGTAAGATTAAAGTCTGTGGGACCCACTATATTAAACTACTTTTGTACAGAAATTTCTCTTTAAATTAACATTGTTACAGAAATACACCATATCTAAGCCAATACATACTAATTACAGAATTTTATGTCAAAGTTTCCAATACAAAATAATCATTCTTTAGACTTTGGCTTGCCCATGTTTTTTCCATTAATATCAACACTTCTGAATAGAAACAAAGAATACATTTGTAAAACCCATACACAACACATAAGGATAATCTAACTTTCTTCCTTTTATGCATCATTTAAAAATAGTTTGGATCAGTGTTGTTTCAAAGAAAAGACTGTATACTAGTTTTAATATATACTAACCTAACTATAAAATTATATATAACATACACATATATTAATTTTAATTTATATATGTATATGATATTTGAATGTTCATTTCTCTTGTTTTACTGCTCTGGTCAGGCCATCTAGTACAACAGTGAACAGAAGCAATGAGAGTAGACATGTCTCATTTCTCATGTAAAGGGAACACTTCTCATGTTTCAGCATCAAGTGTGACATTTGCTGTGGTTCTTGGCAGACTCCCTTTACCCAGTCAGGAATAATGACTTTCTATTTCTACTTTGCTAAGAGTTTTTATTACAATAGGACACTGTATTTTATCAAACTTTTTTTTGTGAAATAATTAAGAAAATAATGGGTTTTTTTTTTCCCTTAATCTATTAATGTGGGGAATTACCTTAATAAATTTTCTGATGCCAAGCCACTCTTTAACTTGTTGGATAAAACATCTTTGGTCATTGATACCTGTTTTAAATACGTGGCTGGGTTCAGTTTTCATGATCTCATTGAGGATTTTTACATCTAATTTTACAAGTAAGATTTACCTTTAATCTTCTCTTATCATACTCCCTTCTCTGGTTTTGACATAAAGATTATCCAAGCCTTATAAAATGACTTGGGAATAGAACATTCTTCTGGACTCAATATTTTGTTCAGTTCGTACATGCTTGAAATTGTTCATAGAACTTTCCTGTAAAAATGTTTCAGCCTTTTGAGATTTTTTTGTAAATAAGTTTTTAACAAGTGATTGAATCCCTTTAATGGTTATAAACTTCTCAATCTTTTATTTCTTCTTCAGTTAGTTCTGTCGAAATATTTTCCCAAGATTGTGCCCATTTGAGAGTTTCACTGATAATTTCGATTTAGTAAAGAGAGCAACACTAAATTTTCTGTATAGTGGAGATATTAGTCCACTTACAGAGTTAAGGGGGATTAAATGAGATACGTTGCCAGTGCCTAGGCAGTGTATTTCCCAGATAGTTCATTCTTCTTCCTTCCTTTACCACTCTGACCAGCATTCTTGGAAAGAGTTCCCATGTATCCCAGTCCCTCTTAAAATGTGGTTTCTGAAAGTGAAAAATCCTAAGAAGTGTCCTTGTACCCTGAGTGTTCATTAAAATAGTTCATCTTCAAATCAGACTTTTTTTCTGGTAACTACTAGAATTCTAATGATCCTTCTATGCTATATAGCTTTACCATGCTTTGATTATGCTGCTGTGGGTTTTGGGGGGTTTTGGGGTTTTACTTTTTTATTTTTTGCACTAAAGACAGAAGTCCTCACAACTGCATTAAATTCTATTGGTTTTGCTCCAACCCACCTCAAATGCTTGGGACTTTGATTCTCTAATCAAATGTACCTGCTGTCCCTTCCAGCCTTTTAGTGTGTGACACTGTGATCTGCTTGAGGGGTAAAACTGAATTAAAAGATTCCTCCCTTCATTGATTAGCATTTCGCAAAATTTTTCAGCCAAAGTTTGGTAAAATTTTTAACCTACCTTCTTGTTCTAGCACCCAACCCATACTTCCACTACATTTTCTGTGGATCTATATTTTTTCATTAATTTCTATGAGATCTTTACTCTTTCATTCAGAACCCATACTGTCTTCAAATGTTATCATGTAAGTTCACTCAAAACATTTAAACATACCGACCTAAACAATCATGCTTTTCAACTAGGCCATGATATGTAGAGTGGGTTTTTTTTTTTTTTAAATATTGCCAGAAATGAATTTTTGATATTTTGGTGGATTTTAATGCCAAACTTCCTCCTAAAACCTTTCCTCTTTTAATCTTGATACAACTTTATTTCTAAATCTGGGAATAGAGAGGTGCTCTAGACTGAAAGTTTGTGTCCCTCCTCAAAATTCTTATGTTTGAACTCCTAACCCACAATGTGATGACACTAGGAGGTGGGACCTTTGATAGATGATTAGGTAGCGGTGCTAGATGATGAGGGCACAGTGTCCTTCTGAGAGACACTGGAAAGCTCCTCTGTCCCTTCCATGTGAGGAAGCAATATGAAGATGGTCATCTGTGAATCAGGAAGCAGGTTCTCACCAGACACTAAATCTGCTTGATGTTGGACTTCCCAGCCTGTAGAACTCTTGAGAAGTAACTTTCTGTTGTTTATAAGCACCCTGTCTATGGTATTTTGTTATAACAGCCTACACGGACCAAGAGAAGAAGACTATAATTTTCTTATCTGATCCTATTCTGCATTTATTTCAAGATTCTCATCCCTCACTCCCATCTGTAAGTTAATGGAGAACTGAATTACCCTTAGAGTCACATGGCTATGAAGAAAGATATTAAATCTATACTGAAAATGTCTCCTTTTCCATAGTAACTCCTTTTTGGAACCAAAAGAGATAAAGGACGTTTATAGATGTTTTTGAGAGAGACAGAAATAAGGATGTTATGGTCACTTAAAAATAATCAAAAGATATTTATATTTGAAATTCACTTTCCTTTTAAAATTTTGGTTCTAAAATATTTGGTTTGGGATGTTGCATCTAAGAGACTCATGCTGATGCCACCTATTTGTCTAATTACAGATAAGGGAAGCTTTGAGATTCTGGAATGAAGAAATGCAAAAAGAACCAGTAGGGGCTATACCAATTATTTATCTTACAAATATTTATCCATTTATTCAATAAATAATTTCTAAGTGCTTAAAATACACCATTGACAAAACGAAGATTCCAGCCCTAATGCAGCTTACATTCTAGCAGGAAAATGGACAATAAACATATAATAAGTTAATAATATTATGCATTAGAAGGTGATTATCATCATTGAAAAAGAAAAAGGAAAGCAGAATAATAGAGAGTGAGAATGTTGGGGTAAGGTGAGCGGTAAATTGTGAGACTATAAAGGTGACACTTGACCAAGACTCACAGGTGGTCGGGAATGAGCACAGTGGCTACCTGTGGATGTCTCCAGATAGAAGAAAGAGCTAGAGGTAAGCAGCCACAAGGAGGCAAATGTGCTTGAATCAAGTCAGTGGAGCAGCTCAGGCAGGTAATGGCGATTGGATCAGTAGAGCTCTGTGGGTCACTATAAGGACTACGGCTTGTGGTCAAATGGAGTCACTGCAGAGTCTAAGAAGAATGGCAAGACTGGACTTACATTTCAAACGAATCATTCTGGCTCCTTTATTGAGATTGGACTCGGGGGGAGAATGGGGAAGCAAATATATAAAGCAAGGAAAGTATATTCTTATTATATATTACTATAAATTTAGTTATAATTTTATTTCATTAATTTAATTTATGAAATCATTATAGGTTTATATTATTATAAATCACTACATTGTTATTATTTTTATAAGATTTTAAGATTTTATATCGTTTTATCTTTTTCTGTCTAATCCCAGTAGCTCAATACAACGTGGTAGCAGTTGAGCTAACACGTGGTTGGATTCTGAGTGTATTTTAAAGGTAGAGAAAGTGGGATATACTAATGGACTGTGTATGAGATGTGAGAGACTAACTAGAAAATCTCTCAAGCAGAAGAAGTAAAGGAGAAACAGGGCACAAACAGATAGGGTTGTAAGACACCCGGGGACAGACCTTGGAAAGAATATTGATTAGTTCTTGCTCTTTACCCCAGCTAGTGATAATAAAACCTGTGATCCTTTAACATGTTAAAGAATAGCCTCCAACAAGAAACTGGAACACTCCATTCAGAGATACCTCTGAAGCCAGACAAGTTGCTTCAAAATTGATGTATTAGTACAGTGAATCCCTCTGGTTTTCCTTCCAAAATAAAAAGAGGAGGAGGCAAAAAATACAGTAATAAAATACAGTGAGGACCTTGAAGATTGATATCGTCCAGAGTTACTAGCTGAAGATATTTTGTGTAGTGATATTTTTTACAATAGCATCTATGTTTTATAGGTCAAAATAAAGAAGACCTGTTCTGTCTCACACCAAATTTAATGTCCTCCATGTCCTGGAATGCCAAAACATCTCTCTTTGTGAACTGTCACATCTCTGGCTGATGGCAGCTCTGCACTGGCGACAGTGAGTACGAAGCCAATCTGCTACAGAGCAGAGAAGTAAACAGGAGGGCAAGGGAAATGAAAACAAAGAATGAACTGGGATAGATGTAATATTAAATCTGATAAAAGTATTTTTTATATTCTTTAATTATAACAAACATCTATATTTAAAGGTGTGGGGTTTTTTCTCTTTTTAGGAAAAAACCTATGTAGACTACATATGGTTAATTTACTTTTCCTTCCTTTTTTCTTTCTGTTTCAGTAATCTGACTGCAGGTTGTTATACTTTGCCAACAGCTATCCCAGGGGGAAATATTAAAAAACAAAAACCGAAAACTGAAAAATCAGCACCCATCTGCTCCTTCAACACCAGCACCATTTCAATGATATTTATAATTCCTTTTAATGGTAATAAAGTATCTGCTCACTGATTAATAATCTAAAATACAGTAAAACAAAACCAAACAAATGGCCCCAATATAAGAAAGTGGCATAAGAAATAAGTTTGGACATAATGCTGTACCTATCAAAATGAAGAAAAGCAACATTTTTATGGGCAGAGCATTGAGGTGTGTATTTAAAGATGTAGTGTCTAGTCAAGAATGGCAGTACACATTTTTTTACTTCCGAAAAACTTGATTATATTACTGTGAAATCATTTGTCTGATGTCTTAATTGAAAACTGCTTTCTGGTAGCCACCTTCTACCCTGCTATTTCAACTGGTTGTAGTACTACTGGATTTGTCATATCATCATGAAAGATGGATTTAATTGGTGTCAACCCAAGAATCTCTTCTCAATCCCATCCACCCAAACCTCTAATAACGTTTCATCATCTTAAGCCTCTGCATTTTTAAAGACAGACAGAAGGAGGCTCCCCACAGCTAGTTCCACAAACACATCACCTGGCACAATTTACGCATGTGATACACTTTTATTTTCAGCCACTAAATGCATTTCAAAAGTACCAGAAATAGAAATACTTCTGGCCTAGACAGGGTGTCTGTGGAGTTTAACTCTTTCCAGTAATGAATTTCTGAAACTTTGGAGGGGGAGGGGGAGAAGCAGTGTTTCTACGTGTAATCTTTGAACACAAACTTTGAAAACTAGAATCGGTTTTGATAGAAAGTAAATGCAACTTCATATAGAGAGGACTTCTGGGGGAAGAGTAATGTTCTATTTCTTGACCTGGGTGGTGGTCCCATAGGAATTTATGGCTGTTCCCCAAACTGTCTAAGCTTTATGCATGCATCTGTATGTATGATATATATCACAATAAAAAAACTAATAAAATTTTCTTTAAAGATCTTTAGGAGTTCAAATACTTTGGTGTACTACTTCTGAGATTCAGGGAGTTGGAGGTGATATTTCAAAGATCATTCCAGACCTCTGATTCTGTATTTATTACATATTAGTGCATCCATTACATATTAGTGCATCCATTAGTGGCTCTCTACATTAAAGAATATTTAAAGGTGAAAAACCAGAAACTCTTCCATCTTAATCAAGATTTTTAATCAAGAATTAAGAATATTCATGACATACGTGTTATCCTAACAGATTAGTATATGAAGCAGAGGCTGCAATTATTTTCTTCCTATTTTTATTTGCTGATCATGGACAGAAACGCATTATGAAACAACCCTTCCCTTTGAACTCACAATAAATTAAAACAAAAGCAAACATCCACCTTGAAAGTATAATTACAATGATGCTACATTTCTCTTATAAATAATAAGAATTATCATTCAACTAAAACTTAATGAGTTTACATAAGCTTCTCTGCCACACAGGAAGAAAACAAAAGTTAAGAAACTATTAAATCATGGTCACATTTCTTCTTCCCTTCTCTCCATTATATTCAACTGAATTTATCATTTTACTATCTACTAACTAATATTTTAGAAGGAACAACATAAAAGTATCTTTAAATGTAGCTATTTAAAAAAAAAAAACTTAAGTATTTATGTTGTTTATATTCTTCCCCTTTGGGGAGCAGTAATTCATGTCCAAAGAACTTAATAACCATTCTTTAAAACTGGTAGGACTAAAGATGGTAAAAACATATGTAGACTTAAAAAGGCTGTACCAAAATACAAAAATGTCGTGATGTTTAAAGTCAATGACCACTAATCTGTAAATTGATGATACTTACTCATTTATTTATTTTTTTAACTATTGGAAAGGATGGCAAACAATTTTAAAACCTTAAGAATGAACTTGATAAAATCAATTTCTTTCCATTTTAGGAGTGGGCAAATAAAAACATGTGTGACTAAATATTCTAAATGTAATCTTGTTTTTAAAATGTTTAAATACTTTCCCTTGAAAAGTTACAAAAATGGATACTCATTCCTGTAAATGCATGATGACACCACTCACATAAAACATTTCTTTAGGCCATGGCATTTTTTTCGGTGTTACGTTATAATTTAAGGTGAGCTACATAATGGATTGCATTATAATGAATCATACAGCTCTTCAAATGACTTATCTAATTTCACTTTCCAGTGCATATATAAAACCACATATATAATTATGTTGTTTTTCTATATGCCTCTTGGGTTTCTTCTAATTAATTCTAAATGTGGTTCAGAACCCTTCTCTCTTCAGCTGTGAAAAATATAAATAGTGAAACAGAGGCAACTAGTTATTAACGTACCTTTTACACTTATTTAATTGGCAAGAATGCATTTAGTTTCTTAAATTAATCCCCTAATATATTACATTTTACGCTTTCATTTAATCAGTTACATCTTAGAAGAAAAGTATATTTGTGGCTTGAAATTATTCTAAGAGCAAGTACTATAAGATTAAACAATTCATTAATTTGGGTAAAAAAGTACAACATAAGTTATTGAAACTTATTTTCTTCAGACACTGCATTAGCCTCTGGGAAAACAAAGAGAAACAGAAGTCATGCTGTCCTGGCTTTCACCGCGGCAGTCAGGGGTGATAATGCACGGATGGAAGACAAACCTTACAAGGCAACGTGAGAAGGTCTATAAGAATAGCAAATACAACACGTGTGATACTAAGAGGATGAAGCGAGGAGGTGATGGAAGGAGCGGGAAAGCCTTCTAAAATATGGAATAATTAGCGAATTCTTAATAGGAAGTAAGAAAGTAAAAGCACATCAGGGAATGACAGTCCATCAGCATCTGGCAGATCCGTGAGTGAAGGAAGGGGCAGAATGTGGCACTGGCTTCAACTCTGGGTACATGAAAGTTGTGAGTGCAGCCAGGCTACTAGGCATCAGGGACAGGATCAAGGGGAAAAGGCACAAGAAGGAAGAAACACCTCCATCTTTCATCATGAAGTGAGTGGTCTTCACCCCCCACCACAATCATACACTGCTCTCTCACTATTTGCTGTTCGGGTGTATTCAGAGTAAATGGTTTCACTCATTTCAGTTGTTTCTTGTTCACCTTTTTCACAAGATGGTACATTTCAAGAGAGGAAGGAGCTGTATTTCCAGCCCCTAGAATAATGCCTGGCATGTACTAGGCACTCGATAATATCGTTGAACAGAGGAATTAAATCAGTAAGAAGAGAGAAGTAAAAAGGGAGATGAAGAATGATGTGAAGAGTGGTCCACACAGAAAACACGATTAGAGAATAATGAACCACCGTCTCAGATGTTACCCATGGCACCAACCCCTAGGCTAATCCAGAAAGCTAATCCAGAAACCATCACCCAGCAAAAAGTTCAAAAAGAACATTCTGAAAAAGTTGTACCTATCATGTACTGCAAGAGCTTGTCAGATTGAAAGCCAGAACATCAACTGCATTTTACACATATTGCTATTTCAAGTGAAAAGTGAAAAAAAATACATCTGTAATGGGGAATAGTATAATTGAGAGCTTATTCAAATAAGTGGCTTTTTCAACATAAAATATTAATCTTTTCAATAATCATATTTGCAAGAAAGAAATGGAATACTATTGTGTGAACCATAAGTTCAAATTCCTACCCTGAGCACTTAAGTTTTTTTCAGTCATCACTATATTAATCTGCCTTTTTTGCATTTTACTGCTGTTATGTTCAAAAATTCAATCTCCTAGACAAATGGCAATTCAGGAACACAATTCAAGTGATATATTATTCCCTTTGACTACAAAGGTATATTTTCCCATTCAGATTTTTTTCATTCAAATCTAGCAAAAGCTGTTATATCACACAAAATACACTCTCTGCTTTCTCAACCTACTGTAACATAGAACAAATTCTACAATTCCCTCATCCTTTCTCTGAAACACTTAAAATATATTTTAAATTTAAATTAAATCACAGATAAACATTATTTATGTTATTTTCTTTGACATTAACTTGAATATTTTAATTGTATTCAATGTATCTGGTAGGTTAAATGTAAAATGTCACAGGCCTTGTTATTTAAATTCCATATATGAAAACCATCTTTACCTGAAATATTTTGACATACACAAGGCAACACTGTACCTAGTATTACTGATCAGCAAAAATTAAGTATCTTTTGGTATTATAATTCCCCCTGTTCCGGGTGGGGGCGGGGGGGCATCTTCCAGTTCCAGTACACTTCTATCTACTTCATCTTTAGAAATGTGAATCTTGCAAAAAGAAATGGTGAACTTAAAAGGAGAAAATTATGCATGCTCGTTTGATGAAGAATCTCCCCTGAACAATTTACAGCCTCAATTCCGATAACAAGGAAGTTTTTTCTGCCCGACAACCCAGCCACCACCAATGATAGATATACTCTTTAATGAGTCGGCAGCTGAGTAAATTTCTTTAAGTGTACCCAAATCCCATCTTGGGATTCATAGCCATGAACAGATGGTTATTGGTTAATGCTTAGCTTATACATAGTCACAGAAGCCAATGTGCACACTCCTGAAAAGAGAAGGAAGGAGCTGCATGACTCCAGCCACGTCCTATAAACCTCGGGACTGCCATCCTTTAAACAGTGAAAGCGAGATGAGGCAATATAAATAAGAACGCTTTGGAAACTATAAAAAATGCTACACACACAAGATTCATATTATGACACTACTGACTGAAACAATGTAAAGGATGTCATTGATTTCTTGTTCCCTTTCATGTAAGATTGGAACCACAAGGGGGAAAATGCCGAGACTAAAAAAATAACAGAAATGGTCCCTTTGCACTGGTCTCTGTATACAATATAGGCAGCACTGAAGGCACAGTAAGTAGTTAGATACCATCTTCTCATGTTCTCATGCCCGGGTGATTGTAATTGTCTCCCAGCTCAGCTCCCTGCTTTTGCCCTTGCCACCTTATAATCTGTTCTCAATGCACAGCAATCAAAGTAAGCCTTTGGTAAAGCAGCTCATATCTCGCTGCTTAACACCCCTCTCATTTGGGTCAGATTAAAAGCGAGAGTCATCACCCTGGCACGCCAGGCCCTACAGAGGCAAACTCTCCACACCCCAGCCTTCCTCATGGGTCTCTCCTCCCTCCACCCTTTCCCCTGCTCCCTGTCCTCCAGGCACACTGGCCTTCTTGCTGTTCTTTACACAGGCATGCTCCCACTTGCTGTTTCCTCTGCCTAGAATATTCTCACACCACGTATGTATCCGTGTGGTTTCCTCTCTTGTTCAGTTCAGGTCTGTGCTCACTCAATTGCCACCTTCTCAGTTAGGTCTTCATTAACCTTGATATTTAGAATTGCAAACTTCCCCATGTTCCTGGGATCACCCATCACCCTTTACTACTCCAAAGTATTCAGTCTCATTACAATATGACCTATTTTACTTATTACTTTGTTTAATTTCTGACTGTAAGCTCTATGAGAGCAGAGATTTTTGTATGCTTTCACTGTTATACCCCCAATACCTAGCACAGTGCCTGGCACATAGCAAGACCTCAGTAAATATTTGTTAACAGATATGCAACTTTCACACATATACATGTTTGAGCTACCTGTAGACCATTACAGTATTATAACAAACTCTTC
Organism: Neomonachus schauinslandi; assembly: GCF_002201575.2. Classification (NCBI taxonomy): domain Eukaryota; kingdom Metazoa; phylum Chordata; class Mammalia; order Carnivora; family Phocidae; genus Neomonachus; species Neomonachus schauinslandi. Next base: position 76,858,119 of record NC_058409.1, on the reverse strand, counting down.
TGAACTAAGGTTCAAGCTAAATGTTCCAAAAAGAAGGGGTACTCGCTTCAGCAGCACATACGCTAATATTGGAGTGATACAGAGAAGAGCAGCATGGCCCTTGTGCAAGGGGCCAAAAAGAATGGGAAAAGATTATACAAAAATGAACAACAACAAAAAAAAATGAGGAACAAAAGTGAGATTTTTAAAAATCATCCAAAACAAAATAAACTAATTGACATTAAACTCAGGAGAGTTCCAACACATTCATAAAACCTTTCACTTACTTAGTCAATGTAGAATTAAAGAACACATGATAAAGTTTGTATTTCAGCCATTACTCTCTAATGGCTTCTTGGATAATCACAAATTTAACGTGCAGGATGTGTTCTCAGAAAATGTGAGCCCTTGGGGACAGGTGTGGGGAAGCCAGTACCCTTCACCCTGTTAATTCTAGGCTCCACTCACTGGAATGTGAAGATACCAAGCTACCTTTCAAGTACTGATAGCAAAAGAATTAAGTACTTTTAAAAGAAATGCTAATTTCTTCTATGAAACCAAATCTTGCAAAAAGATGTGACAAAGTTATGATTTTTACAGGACTAACCTTATTGGGTCCTGGTATCAAACATACTTTTATGCCATTTATCTCAATGGCCACATCAAACAGAAAAGTGGAGTTATCCTTCATATGGTGTTTGACCCCCATGGTGTGTTCTTTCCCTTCCCTAACATCCTATAACACGGATGACCTTTATATAACAAGCTTTGTACTATAACTGTTTCTTGTATGTCCATATTGTTTCTACATGAGAGATGCTTGAGGGCAGAAATCCTCGAGTAAGAAATACTCAATTTAACAAGGATGAATCCATTTATAACATCATCAAAGAAAAACAAGCAAAAAATGTTTCTAAATAATGGAAAGCAGAGCTGTAAGCACCAACAGGGCCTCTACATTTCCCCAACCAAGAGAAGTCAACAGGAAGGACTCCTGGCAAAGATATGATCCCCGCAAAATTTGCCTGTAGGAGCCTCAGCTTCTCATATATTCATTTTCTAATAATACAGTCAATGAAACATTATCATCCTTATTTTACACTGTGAGGAAACAGCGGTTTGAGTGAAGTGACGAACTTTAACCTGTTCGAAGTGACAGAATGTCTCAGAAGAAAGAAAAGACTTAATCCCAGGGCTGTCTGACTCAAAAGCTTGTGCTTCTTGTTACTGAGCTCTGCCTCCCATTGGTCTAGAGTTGATTACGTATGCAGCTGTGTGTTTCATATATTTTCATGTGAATGAGTTCCCCACAACTTATCCCTCTAACCTCTTGCAAAGAAGCTCTATATCTAATTACAGGATAAAGAGCAGTATGTAAGAATAAAAGAAAAGGAGGATAATATTTGGGAGGAAGTGGACGTGCAAGCCCCTGAAACTGTACTAGACTAGCTTGGCCTTGCCCTAGCTATGGCCACGGGTCAATGTCAGGCCTGCCTTAAAACCATACTAGCTCCAATAATATGTTAGTCTTCTTGTTAAGAGGAATTACTGTCTATCCCCAAATAATCAGTACACTGGCAGATAAAGGAGGGTTCAATTATCAAGACAGAGAAAAGTTCCCTAAGTTATAATCATGGTTAAATTTGGACATCTATAAATTTTCCAGGTTATAAAGAACTAGTGGACAGCCCTGAGACCGTCTTTAAAGCCTGGGTTTCAAGGGAATGTAGAACCACTGGTGACTAAGGCAGTAAAATGAAAACACAGAGCATGTCATAGGAAAAGTGAATGACTGGAAGAAGTGTGTATAAGAAGAAGAAAGAGAAAGAGGAAGAGAGACAGATTAGTTCCTATAAAAAATGACAGTGTTATAACAAAATGCCTGAATTTCACTTAGCATCATAACATAATTTAAGAATGGTATCATATTAGCATAGTAGTAAATTTTTTCTGGTTAAATACTAAATGGGGAAAGAGTTACCATATTGTTAGATATTTACTGTGTGCTAACAATGTTACCCAGAGAAAAACACAAACTACACCCACCAGACTTAAAAACTGTATGAAATATAGTCATATTATTCATATCATCACAATTACTTTTAGCTATTAATAATATATTTCTACACACATACAGATATATGCATGTTTTGGCAATTACCTAAAAATAATTCAAGCTAATTCCCTAAAGATTTAATCCATGTTGAAGTGTGTCCTTAAAAAAGCTGATGGCATACTTTTTGTAAAACAGAGTGCAGTAACAAAGGGTCACACTTAAAAGATACGCATATGAAGCTACATTTCTCTTTCACACATCTTGTCTGCATTTTCAAAATTGAATAATAAGCATGGTATTTTTAACAAGATAATGTTCACTTCCTTTGCATATAATAAAAATGTCAGAATCTTAACTTTTTATGCCTACATAATGGATTACAAGGTTATAAAAATTTATTCAATATAAAGGTTTCCATGAGTTTTATAATAAAATGACCAGGAGAAATGAAAATGAGATTAAAAACCAAAAGAACTAGATTCTAGTCCAAGCTCTGCCACAAACTATCTGTGTGACCTTGATCTAAATGAAGAACGTCAAATCTTTGGCCTCCAAACAGCCAAAATCCCAACTGACCAGAGCTGACACGGAAGTTGAAACTTATCCATCCCTAGGCTGGTAACTTAACTACACTGAACTTCATATTCTGAACTATAAATTGAGAGAGTTGGCTTCTGAGTTACCTTGTGACCCTGACACTCAGATTACCAAAAAGAGCAGAGTCAGAAGTCTACCAACTGGGGCACCTGGGTGGCTCAGTTGTTAAGCGTCTGCCTTCGGCTGAGGTCATGATCCCAGGGTCCTGGGATCGAGTCCCGCATCGGGCTCCCTGCTCAGCCTGGAAGCCTGCTTCTCTCTCTCCCACTCCCCCTGCTTGTGTTTCCTCTCTACCTGCCTCTCTGTCAAATAAATAAAATCTTAAAAAAAAGTCTACCAACTGATGAGTATTATTCCTATAAAACTGTGAGACTCCTGTTGGCCCTCCATTTTTTTCAAAGCAAAAATGCTTAATTTGCTATGTACAGTATTTTTAATTAGTAGAAGATGAGTGTATGCCAGCTGGACATAAGCCTGGGTTACAGGCAAATATTTACCAGCAGATTGAAAGAACCCTATATATGTCATTAGACCAGTGCACTACTGAGATGATATAAGGCCAGGGCCCAGAAAGAAGAACTAAGAAAATTCTTTCTAGATTCTGAGATTTCTAAAGGTAATATACACATGGACAATCTGTGTACACTTGGATAAAATATAAGATATATTCAGAATTATTTCTAAAAACAAAAAGCTCCTATCTGCTAATTTTTGGCTCTTTTATTTAAAGACTACGTGTAAAAAATCCAAAAGGGATTGTTTGTTTAAATGAATATATTCTCAAACATATTCTCAAAATTTAGCAACTTCAATCGTTAATTGTAATCACTAAAAGCTTAGCCTTAAAAAATGAAATAAATAGGGACGCCTGGGTGGCTCAGTCGGTTAAGCGGCTGCCTTCGGCCGGGTCATGATCCCAGGGTCCTGGGATCGAGTCCCACATCGGGCTCCTTGCTCAGCAGGGAGCCTGCTTCTCTCTCTCTCTCTCTCTCTCTCTCTGTCAAATAAATAAAATCTTTAAAAAAAAAATGAAATAAATAAAGAGTAGCCTACATTGGAGTACCCAGAAAATGTTTTATACATATGACTTTCAGCCAAAATTCAGAGTACCCAGCCTCTATCATAAGAGTCACATCTTTATTAGTAATAGCTAATTACTACTGAGTACTTAGCATGCGCTAAGCTCTTTGAATTGTTATATATCTTTGAGTCTTGAAAATAACCCAGTGAGGTAGGAACTTCTCATCTGCAAGTGTAGTTGATTAAGTCATATATATTTTCAGCTAAGAGCCATATTACACTACCTTGGAGATTACACAGCTTCATTCTTCTTCTTCTTCTTTTTTTAATAAAAAAGCAAACAAATAAATAACCAATGATAAATATCAAGGCCTCAGCTGCAGTCAGCATGTATTCATAGAGCTGTCCAAACCCAAACCGAAACCCAGCCATCTGCATTTCCATTTCTGCCTGCAATGACGTAGGAAACCAAACTTAGTGAACTAGGAAACACCTTCTATATGCCACACACTGTTAGATACCATTCAATCTCATGTAACCCTCACCACTGCCCTGGATGTATATTACCAGCCCCACCTTACAAATGGGAAAACTGAGGCTCAGAATGGCTAAGTAACTTACACTAGGCAGTCAGAGAGCAGGTACTAAATCAGGACTCTGATGTCCAAGTCAGTATTCCATAGGGTGTACCCCGGAGTTTTTACAGCACAGACACAACAGATATTCAAGCTTATGATCAGACGCCATCAAGACAAGGTAAAGGCATAGACAGTGCAGTACATCGAAGATGAAAGGGAAATGAATAGAACAACTTAGAAAAAGCTGAGCATAATTTCAAAGGAAAAAAATTACAACAAATATCAAGTAAAGTTTTGCTTTACAATAATACTTGCTTTCTAATATCTAAATTATTCAATGTAGTACAGGGTAGTGTTTATATTAAACTCACAGTGACCTTCAAAAGGTACTGTAGTTTATATTTTATAGTCCATTGGAATCCTATCTATTAAAGAAAGTTTGCTTCACAAAACAGACTTGGGATATTTCAATTTACAGGCATTTTCTAAAAGTAATATTTGTCTACAATGTTCAGTCATTATTCATGTTAGGATATAATTAACAATAAAGGGGAATAAAAACATTAGAATATGATCAGGAATGTGTTATAAAACAAGTTTACTGGGGCGCCTGGGTGGCTCAGTCGTTAAGCGTCTGCCTTCGGCTCAGGTCATGGTCCCAGAGTCCTGGGATCGAGCCCCGCATCGGGCTCCCTGCTCCGCGGGAAGCCTGCTTCTCCCTCTCCCACTCCCCCTGCTTGTGTTCCCTCTCTCGCTGTGTCTCTCTCTGTCAAATAAATAAAATCTTTAAAAAAAAAAAAAAAAAGTTTACTAAGATTTTATCTTGTTTTATTTTCCAAGGATCATAATGTCTCAATATACCTGTATTGTCCTCCCGGGGAAGTAACAGATGGCTTGTTGATAGAGGATAGGAAAGAGAAGAATAGAACACTTCTTGACCTTTATTCCTTTTACACTAAAACTAACTGGCTCAGAAAGTTTTTAAGTACCAGGCGATATGCTTAAACTGAAAATATTTCTTAATATATTTTTCTTTTGAAGTAGTAAAAATTAAGGACATTAAAAGGAAATTTTTTCATGTATGGTGGAATGGCTTATAAAAGCATCTATGTATCGCTGTGTCCTAAATTCAGTTTATTCATCATATTCCTTCAACGATACTATCATTGAAGAACAAAGATGAGGAGCAACTAATGTTAACTTTCTCAGAACAGAGTACTTTCTGTTAAAGCCTCTGAATTTCCTAATCCAATAGACAGAAAGAGGTCTAGGGTCTGCATTTTCCATTCCAAGAGTGTCAGTTACATTGTAAGACCAGTTAAAGAACATAGGATTACTAGCTAGAACATTTAGAAGCAAATTAGTATCTTGAAGGATTGCAGTCCCAACACAGGGCTAATCCCATTACCCAAGGAAAGGTTTGAGGTTGACTCTCTAAATGGATTGTAAGAGGTAGGCAATCGCTGGTGTGTCTCAAATATGTTCTCTACCGAGCGCACCAGCAGCTCACAGTGGCTTCAAATGTTTTCTAATCACAAAATTTTTTAAACACTGACCCTCTATCTATAGAGCAAGCTTCCCTTATTTTATGCCAAATACACCCACAAAATTATTTAAATTGTAATTAATTATGGCACACTATAAACAATGAAAGAATCCTGGACCTCCATTCCTCAAGTCCCTTGTATCAGAAAGCTAAAAAATTACATACAGAGGGGACATACCTCTTTAGGAAGAAAGCTTCTCATTCTATATAAATACTAAGCTAAAAGTTTTTCTAATCTACAAGAAAGTGTGGGCAGTAAAATATCTTCAAGTAAAAATAAGGACCTATTAGAATAGGCTTAAATAACTTTAAAGAAAATATAATTTTATTACATTACTTTAAATCTCCAGATGACAACAGATGTGTAGAGTTTAGTAAAAATAGTAAGTTATAACAGCAACTAACATTTTTGGAAGTTCTTACTTTGTAACAGTTTGCAAATATTGGATTCTTATCTTTATTTTAAAATGGTGAAAAACATGGCTTTATTGGGTTAAGTAATTTATCCAAAACTACAATGCCAGAAAGTGCTAAAGTCAGAATTCAAACCCAGGCTTTACTATGCATAAATCATTTTCATAATCTCATTTACATCTCATAATACTCTAACCCTAGAAGGTAGTATTATTCTCATATTTACCCTTATTACCTGTGGTGAAATTGAGATTCAAAGAGGTTCCAAGACTTGGCCAAGTTCACACAGCCTGTACTCTTGGAGCTTGAATTTTGGGCTATAGTAAATGGTCTCCTGGCACCACATTAGATGGTCTTTCCAGCATATCACGCTGCTGTTAAAATCTCGCATTAGATATTTGATCTTCTACAAAGCCAAACAGTAAATGGCCAGGTTCCTATTAAACATGTCATTGATTCTCTTCAGATTCTGTTCTCTTAAGCTATTAAGAATATATTTGATTTAGGCTGGCCTGTAGTCCCAGCTACTCGGGAGGCTGAGGCAGGAGGATCGCTTAAGCCCAGGAGTTCTGGGCTGTAGTGCGCTATGCCGATCGGGTGTCCGCACTAAGTTCGGCATCAATATGGTGACCTCCCGGGAGCGGGGGACCACCAGGTTGCCTAAGGAGGGGTGAACCGGCCCAGGTCGGAAACGGAGCAGGTCAAGAATATATTTGATTTAGTTAATATTTAATTTCTTACCCAAGACTTAGATCTAAATTTTGCAATGTTGAACAAAAGATAACAGTATTATGGAATCTAAAAACCACTTGTGTCTAGGGAGATCCATTATCCAAGGTTTCTTCTCAGAAGTCCTTTAAGGAAATGTTTGATGTTTAAAATAAAACTATTAGCCATTTAATTCATATATTTGACGATGGCTTAAATTAGATTCTTACATTTTCTATTAACTTGCACAAGAGTCTGACATGTTACAAGTCAGGAGCTGGAGGGCTCCCAAAGAGCATCATTGCTCAAGTAGAAAAGGCATTTCCTTTCCAGCTGTTGAGTTTCTTGGGTCTTAGGAAGCCCACAGAGGTCTTTTGTCAAATAGGTACCTGTATCAGTAGTGGATAATTTCCTATTCCTGACCACTTCAGCATCTGACACGGTCTCCCGAAGTCTAACTTGCCATCTAGACACAGGTTTATAGATCAGCAAAAATATGCTAACTACATGGACTAGAACACAAAAGTGTTCATTTACAAAAAGCCCTTATTCTATAAAGTTTGCATTTCTTAATACAAGAACAGAGGTCAAAAGAGCTCATAAATTTTTAAGTAATTTAGTTCTACTCCCATAAAACTAATTAGGAAACACTGTCACCTGTATTTAACAGTTCTGAAGCTTCCCTTTCCTTGCCTAAAAGAAACAAAACATTTAGCATGTATTAAGCAGGAAGCATAACAAATTCACCAATGCAATGGTCACAGCAAAACAGTAAACTTAATAACAGGAAAAGTAACCAGATGCCAGCTATCAACAGTTATATATGGTACCAATTAATTACACTCAGCTTTTTAATATCATAAGTGTTGGGAAAATATTTAAAGACTAAAACTTGGAGGATTCTCTATTTGGTGTTAGGGAGTTTAAATACACAGTGACTATTCATCCTAGTGACTATAACAAATGACAACTTCCATTTGTACAGAGAATGAATAAGATAAAGGACTACAGCTATAAAGTTTAGCCTGGATTCATTATAAAATTCTATTCTTCATAGGTTTATTAAAATGTTATAAGAATAAATACTATATATTTGGAAATGTTTGCAGAACCCTTCTCCCATGGCATATCTATTTGGTTTCACAAGCTATGCTCATGAACACTTATCTCTTATTTTCCTAAATATTTGTGAATAACATAGTCTTTAACTCAACAGCATTTTTCTTGGCATAGCTCTTCTTCCAGATGCAGCATCAAGTATGCTCTTGAATTAAGGATCAAGTAACATCTTTAATGCTGCTTTCCTAAGCCATCTGCTAGTTTTGTGATGTCATCTTAAATGTTTCCATTTCCAATGCTCCCAACCACAATAAGATAAATTAATGCCTAATAAACTAGGAACACACAAAGAAAAGATAAAGTAATGAAAGTTTAAGTATTTTTCTACTAAATAGAGAAGGGGGAAGAACTGTTATCTTTTTCATGGTCAGAGTCTGTTGGATATATAGTTACTTCCCTTACTGTGACTGGATTATCCCATGTTCAGACTCTGTTATAAAGTATACATGAGAATAGGTCTATTAAAAGTTAACCTATAAGCATGGAATGTAAAGATTTATAGTAAACTAAAACTCAGGACCACTGGATTTTAAAGCTTGATTCTGGTTCATTTCAGTTTCTTTCTTCATGGGCACTCTTAGAAAAAAAATGCCCAAAGGAAAAGAAAGGATCCATAACTCTTAAATTCCTAGTCAAGGATGCTCTAAGACTACTTGGTTTTAATTGTTCACCCCGATTGTAGTTTGACATCTGTTCCAATGCTCCTTCCAGGAATCAAGTCACAGATGCAAGAAAGAATTACTCAACCAGTTGTTGAAGTCTTCCCTGTCTAATTATTTCCCACATTTAAGTTCTACATGATAGTTCCATACTTAAAATGAAACATTCTAAGGAGAAAAAAAATATTTTAGGCTTTGATTTTAAAATTAGGGGAATAATATAACATTAATTCCTACTTACTTTTTTTTTCCTTAGAGAGAGACAGAGAGAGAATCTTTTTTTTTTTTAAGATTTTATTTATTCATTTGAGACACAGAGATACAGAGAGAGAGAGAGAGAGAGAGAGAGAGAAAGCATGAGCAGGGAGAGAGGCAGAGGGAGAGGGAGAAGCAGGCTTCTCGCTGAGCCAGGAGCCCAGTGTAGGGCTCGATCCCAGGACCCTGGGATCATGACCTGAGCCGAAGGCAGACGCTTAACCATCTGAGCCACCCAGGTGCCCCGAAAGAGAGAGAATCTTAAGCAGGCTCCACACCTAGCACAGAGCTTGATGGCAGGGCTCAATCTCACAACCCTAACATCATGACCTGAGCCAAAATCAAAAGTCAGACGGCCAACAGACTGAGCCACCCATGAGCCCCACTACTTACATTTTTAAAAATATTTTTTCATTTTCTCCTGTAACTCTCTTCCCTAAAGTAAGGTAAGATTTTGTAGCAATTTATGACTGTTTCAACACAATGTTGCTATTAAATAAACACTGTGATTTTATTCTGATCTGTAACAACTTCCCATATTCCTAAAATTTTCTGCTTTGATAAGATAAATGTGAGAGATCTAATTCTAAAGTAGCTAATGCTTTTTCTTTATATTTTCTCTATATTCTCTGTAATTCTACACTCTTCATTCATTCTTCTCTTCTCCACCAAAATTTTCTATTTCAAAGAGATAACTTTTGAGAATTTTTTTTTTTTGTTCTCAATATTGTACAATTCTGTGGAAACATTCTCTATCACATCCATTTGGAAAAGTTTAAATATTCATTAGTCAGAAAGTTCACAAGGATGGCAGTGGGAAAACATCAATTTGGCTAACTGAACAACCTTAAGTTCAAACTTCTAACATTATCCTCAAATTATATTATACATACAATCACTGTATTTTGTGATTGTGTTAAGAGAAGTTTAACAAATTAAATGTAAATATTTATAATACACCAGCTTTTGTAACCTGGTTTTGGCATTCAGATTTAAATCGATGAGCCTAAAAAATTGTAAGTGATTCTGGGCTTCTCTACCCTGCAAAGAGACCCTGGTGTTAATGTCCACTCAGGGATTCATTCACCTTGGGGCTTAGAATCTAATCTGGCCTCCCAATGAACTACATTACAAAGAATGGAGCATTTGAAATTTTTACAGAGTCCCTTAGAAACATATTTATTCTCTTCATAAAGTTTTCTAATTCTACCCCTCTCATCCCCTATGACTTTAGACACTACCACTGCCCATAACCTATTCTTGGTCTATCAAAACTCTTTGACTGGGCATCTTTAGATATTGAAATGAGCTCAAATTAAACCTCGTGGGCAGTGTGGAGTTAGACTCTCCTGGGAGCCAGAGCACTTTCTAGGGTCAGTTTTGCCTTTTGGATTTTGGAAACAAGTAACACTGGCATGGACTTTAAATGCTTAGGGGATCAAGGAGAAAAAAAAAAAGACCAAAAATAACCAACAGTAAATCAGAAAGAATTCCAACCAGCAAAAATCTAGGTTGGCTAACTTGGATAATGGAATTGGGATAGTGTAGAGAGTAAGGAGCCTCAGGAGCAGGGCAGGAACTGCTGCCTTCCCTTGTCTTATGCTTCTTTCCATGCTTAATACTTCATCTTCTAAGCTAAGCATTATTCCAACTTCTTTCATGCACTCCTCCTCCTTCAATCTTCCCATCTTGCTTAAATGCAAGACATTTGAGTATAATGCATTTTTAATCATACTATCTTTTAATCCCTGTGTCATCTAACAGCAGATCATGTATCACCAGCCATGTTTTTAACTTTTAGACTGGACATAACAACAAAAATTTCAATCAATGTCACTCATTTGCTGTTTACACGTATGGGTAAGTTAGGTGAAAGGAGACAGTGAAATAATAATTTAAGATCTTAACCAAAGATAAAAAAAAATTTTGATAAAAATTTTAAATAAGAACAAAGGAAAATTTTAGTGTATGTGCTGCCGAAGCAAGCACAAGAACAAAGGAAAATTTTAAAGGAATAGTCCAAAGTATACTATCCCATCATCTCTATAGAGAAAGGGTGAAAAATGTAGGTGAAGGTTTAACTGGTTAAATGCAAAATCACGTAGGATACTAAAGCACAAATATATAGCAATATAAACTCAACAGTTCTGTGTAACTAATATTTATGGGGTGTTAACTATGTGCCAGGAACTGTCTAGACGTGTAAGCCTCATACAGTAACTGCCAGATTAAAAAAAAAAAAAAAAAAGCCCTAAGGAGGGAAATTTTTAAAGAAAGAATAAAGAAAAATGTGATGTAACTTAAAAAAAGACAAAGAAAAAGAAAAAAAAATCCAATAGTTTCAAAACTATCTTAAGAAATAAAAATGGTTGGGGCACCAGACTGGGTCAGTCAGTGCAGCATTTGACTCTTGATCTCAGGGTTGTGAGTCTGAGGTCTACGTTGGATATAGAGATTACTTAAAAATAATTTTAAAAGATCTTAAGATAGGGGCGCCTGGGTGGCTCAGTCGTTAAGCATCTGCCTTCGGCTCAGGTCATGATCTCAGGGTCCTGGGATCGAGCCCCGCATCGGGCTCCCTGCTCCACGGGAAGCCTGCTTTTTTCCCTCTCCCACTCCCCCTGCTTGTGTTCCCTCTCTCGCTGTGTCTCTCTGTCAAATAAACAAATAAAATCTTTAAAAAAAAAAAAAAAAGGACTTTCATGTCTGAAAAGTCTTTGAAAAAAATCTTAAGATAAATGAAATGAAAATAATTAAGGGAAGCAAAATAGTATTTTATCATATACAAAAAGGCAGGGTCTATTATTGGGCTACCTTAAATCTATCTATCACATTCTCATCCTCCACCTTCCTGATACAGCACCTCTCTAAAACCTTTAGACCATACTTGCAGAGTATGTTATATGGAATCTCTATACTGATTTGAGGTACTTTAAAAAAAAAAAAAATGTCACTTAAGTCTTTTTTCTTTGCTGTGTGTTTGAATGAAATGCACATCTTAAATATATAAAGTCGATGAATTTTAATGATATACACACCACATCAGTAGGTAACTTCTACTCCAACCAATCCCCACACCACCATGGGCAGCCTATGTTAGTATTTCTTTCCCCATATTTAAGTTTTCCCTGTATTTAACTTTTTATGGACACTCTTCATGTCTGCTCAGCTAGACTTATCATCACAGACTTTTCTTAGAATTAGTGAGGATTCTAGAACTGTTGGTCCAACTCCCTCATATTACCCACAAGAAAACAAAGAACAAGAGAAAGTTAGTGTAAATCCTGGGACTATGACAAGGGAACTCACATTCTCTCTGGCCAGTACACTTTCTGTCATATTTGAAGTAAGAGATTCACTTTTCCACATCCCATTCAACACTGAGTCCAGGTGTTCAGAAATCCCTTTTAACTGGAAAAAAAATAATTAATGAAATGTAGCTTTGCTTCCACTAAGGAGCACTTTTCCTCAGCTGGTCTCTCCGTTGTCTGCCAGCCTCTGGACGGGACATGGGTGGAGGGGCCCACACTGGGATGAGGAGGAAGCTGGTGGGCAAGCGTGGGAGGCAGTTTGTTACCGGCCAAGGCGGCTACATGGCAGCCTGGGTGCATGTCCAGAGCAGTCTGCTCCCTGCCCAGCCTCTCCCGACTGCAAACGCCCTTCTCGGCCCCTCTTCCCTCTCTTTAGTTTTATTTCTCACTGTGACACAATCTTCTCAGTCTCCTCTCCTGCCCCTTGCTTGGGTTTAATCTGGAGAGGGTGAGGTTGGAGGGGACATACACTCTTCACACTCAAGACCTCTTGTTCTAGGAGCTAGGTGGGTTTAAGTGGCTCTAGGGAACAGTAACCTGGAGCCTGTCTGCCCAGAGTATTCCCAGTCCCTCTCCTGGAATAGCTGGGTTATTGGATTCCTCATTTGCAAAAAAAAGTAATAATAATAGTACTTTCCTCAAAGGGTTGCTGTGAGAATGAACTAAGAATGTACATAGAAAACTGGCACACAGGAAGTCCTCAATAAATGTTGGTTGCTATTAGCCAAATGACATCTGCCAAAGTTCTCTGGAGATCCACACTAGAAATATAATCACGGTAAGATGGGTATTAACAAATGTATATCATACAGAAAATATCAACACAGAAAGAAGAAGCAGGTTGGGAAAGAAGACAATGTTAAGTTAGAGAAAGAGAACTTGGGCGAATGGGTGTGTGCTCAGGTGCTCTGAGGCACCTTTCAATTTGGGAGTTCCCCTCTTTGAATTTCCACAGCACTTTGTTTATGGTACTTTTCCTAATCTGCTCTGTTATGTCAAAATTATCCCCATCCTTCTCCTTCTGAGAAGGTAGGCTCCTTGGGATAAATGTTTGCTAGATAAACTAAAATGCATTTCAAGTAACTAAAATTAAAACCCTTCTCTTCCTTCCCATCCACACTCCTTGCCTTGAAAAATTCTAAGCTTGAATAGAGATGATTATGTATTAAAACAAAATGAGAAACTAATTCAAGGTTTTATCTTTAAAAGTTTCTGGTAACAGAAGATGATAAATTTCTGAACATTCATAATTATTTTCCTTCTTTTCTGTTGGTTCCCTTCCAAAACTCATCATATTTTTCTCTCCAACTGCGAAGTGATTAGCTCTGTGAATTTAATCTTCAGATTCTTGTCCAAGTCCCAAAAGTCACTCCTGCCCTTTACCAAAGTGGGTTTCTAAAGGAACCATAAGCAATGAGTGTATTTCAGGTTCTTCAGAATGTTTTTCAACCCAATTCCTTTATTCTTTGTTCTAACGTTCTGTGAGCAGTAATCTCATTTATTGCTTCCCTCCCCAAAAAATGTAGAGCATGTTTTTCATTTGGCAATCATAACTATTTATCCACTTGGGCAGGGAAGGGGAAATTCAAATCAGTTCTCCATTATTTAATTATATACAGAATTCATGTTATTATGCATAATACATGTGTATTCTTTACAAATCTAGACTATATGTTTGCACAAGTATCACAGATTTTAAAATACATTTCCAGGAAGATGAAATCACTATCTTATTCTTCTTTTTAAATACGTCCTTGTTTCAGTGCTTCTAGTATCTTAAATGTATCTTTTTCTACATAATAATCAACCCCATTCATTCATCTGCATCAAAATTGGATGAGCATAAATTTCTATCCATTTCTTACCCTGATATGTAAATAAGTACCATTCATCATAATCTATTTCTAACAGTGATAAATATACAAATTTTTTTAAATTAGCATATTCTTCTAAACTATTTTACTGTTGGGTTGAGAGACAGCATACTGGAAATGTTTTATTTGTAACTAATGCTTGCACTAATGGTTCAAAACACAGGACCCTGATTTAAAATCTTCTCTAAAAACCTCACTAAAAACAAAATGCCCCATCAGCTCAATTTGTTTAGAAACTAACTTTTTAATACGTGGTGAATTTATGTTACGTTCTAAATATTTTAATCAGAACAAGGAAGTGGTGAATTAAAAATATATATTAATTAATGAATATTGCATCAAGTTGCAAACCACTTGTCACAAAAACCCTTATATATTATATACAATTTTATATAAATCATTTGATGGCCTCAGCAAGAGGAATATACCCTATTTAAACTGGCTCATGTGATGATCAGGAAATTTTGCTGCGACCACCCTCTCCAAGCTGACTGAAGGCAGATGGTGCCGACATGTTCAGCTGAGGGAAGCGTTGATCACAAAGTATCTGCCAATCAAACACTTGGGAAAGAAAATGAGCTCCATCTGTGTTTTAATTACTACAGCAAAACCATCCAGTGTAACTGCCAGAGCTGCACATTTAATGGAGTACAACAGACGTAACACATACTTTCTTTCAAAAACTAAAGTAGAAATTGCCATATACAGTACTAAAAAAAAAAGAGAGAGAGCACTGTCAATTAAGAACAAAATCTAGTGACAGTATGAATATTTCTATTCATCTCAAAAATATTTCTCAAAAATATTTCTATTTCAGGGGAGCCTGGGTGGCTCAGTCGTTAAGCATCTGCCTTCGGCTCAGGTCATGATCCCAGTGTCCTGGGACGGAGCCCCGCATCGGGCTCCCTGCTCAGCGGGAAGCCTGCTTCTCCCTCTCCCACTTCCCTGCTTATGTTCCCTCTCTTGCTGTGTCTCTCTCTGTCAAATAAATAAATCTTTAAAAAAAAAAAAATTTCTGTTTCACTACAGCTTTATTTCACTCTTTCTCTAAGGCAATTCTAATGTGTATGAGAGAATTCTATACATAAACATGAAGAGGGGCGCCTGGGTGGCTCATTCGTTAAGCGTCTGCCTTCGGCTCGGGTCATGGTCCCAGGGTCCTGGGATCGAGCCCCGCATCGGGCTCCCTGCTCCGCGGGAAGCCTGCTTCTCCCTCTCCCACTCCCCCTGCTTGTTTCCTCTCTCCCTGTGTCTCTCTGTCAAATAAATAAATAAAATCTTAAAAAAAAAAAAAAAACATGAAGAGGTAATATTTGAAAAGTAAAATATTATCTAAATATTCTGGACACCAAAGAGTAATCCTACTAAAATTCAATAAAATGAGAAAATTTATAAATATTCAAATTTATATTATTGAATTTTTATAATTACAGATTATATATTTATTATTTTTGTTAATATATCCTTATATTATTATAAAAACTCATTTCATTAAAAGAAATAGCTGAACTTTCAAAACTTTTCTGGCAAGTGACACCCCGTTCATTTCCTCCCTAGTGATATTAGGTTGTTTGGTTATTGTTCTAGTATTCTCATAAATGAATTTATCCTGGTACTCACCTTATTTCATCACTGTGTGAACAGGAAGCGTGGGAGTACAGATGTTACTTGGTTTACACTTCTACCCTGGAGGCTTTCAGGGGCTCTCTAGGACTGGGATGTGCAAGCAAGCGGGAAGGATATAGGGAGGGATTAAAAGGAAAGAGTTCTTTGTCTTTTCATTTTATATTCTCCCAGCTCAGTCTTCCCCGCTACCCTTTCACTAGCACCAAATATTTGGCATCAAGGATCACCGAGTTAGTTCAGAGATTCACAGTGATCTCAAAGTTTCAGTTACACTTTGAAATTTGAGAAGATATATTGAACATACACAAATACTGACAGTAAAAGCATTTCTAAACTCTAAATGTAATAACAAAATAATTTCATTCACCCAATAGGCATTTATCAAGTGCCTATTATACATTGAGTTGAGGTAAAGATTAATAAAGATGGTCCCTGTCCGAAAGGATCTCAGAATCTAGCTAAGTGGCCAATCCCATAAGTAACTGAACTCAAAACAAGAAACATATGTACTAAGACATATGCATAAAGTGCATGCCAGGTGGCAGAGAGGAGGGAAGAATTAAGCTTGTTGGGATTCAGGGAATCTTTCAGAGGGATAAGTGGGCTTTCACGGAGACAAATAAGGCAGAGATGGGGTAAGAACATTCCAGATGGGGGACAGCATGTAGAAAGGCAGGGACACTAGACAGTTCATACTGTCTCCTCATGCCTACTCTCTTGGGAATGGTGATCTACAGGGTCAGATGCTACCAAGAGGTTATTTGAAATAAGACCTAAAAGGGGAATATTTCATTTAGCCATTTGAAAGTTATTGGTGACTTTTTACAGAATAGTCTTAGGTTTGAAGCAGGTTTCAAAATAAATGGAAAGTGAAGAAGTGGGTAGCAGTTTAACAGAGAGAAAAGGGGAGGAGGAGAGAGAGGGAGGGAGAGGGGTGAGTATTTTGAAAAGGAGACAGAGTGGAAAAAAGGTTTAAGATCTAAGCATGCTGAAATAGGACAAAAATGGCTGCTCTTAGTGGGACTGTGTTATGTTTGATTTTTATAATTAATTGAAGAATTATGTTTCTTCAAAATTATTTATTGAATTATTCTTAATTAAAGAACTATTTTTGGGGCGCCTGGGTGGCTCAGATGGTTAGGCGTCTGCCTTCGGCTCAGGTCATGATTCCAGGGTCCTGGGATCCAGCCCCACGTCGGGCTCCTGCTTCTTCCTCTCCCTCTGTTTCCCCCCTGCTCATGCTCTCTCTCTCTGTATCTCTGTGTTTCAAATGAATAAATAAAATCTTTAAAAAAATAAAGAAAGAAAGAACTATTTTTACACTAAAAAAAAGTTTATACAATCAAATAGAAAATACATACCTTTTGCCAATCCAGTTTATTTTTTCTAATCCAAATTACCCCCCACCCTTATGATACCTACCTTATCATAATTTTATCTATCAATTTTATCCCCAGAACAAGTAGTGAGTGACAAGATAGTTACTGTAAGCTACCTTTTCATAGCATGGGTAAAATATTAGCCCTGTCTTGAGTCAATTTTTGTATCTGCTATGGAATTCAGATGATCAATTCATTATCAGAGTCCCATAACGGATAGCTCAGAACTGAGTATATTAAGAGAAACACTTTCAAAATGTTTTGAAAACACAAAATTTTTAGAAATAGGTCACAGATTACCATTATAACCCTAAAATCACCATTTTATAATTATCAGAACCTTGATCCTCAATTAAATACTACCTCATCCACCTATAAAAGGTAACTGGTTACCAATCTAATACTAAACGAGACCTTTTAATATAACCTGATGCTTTTTTTCCCTTTTTTTTAACTTTAAATTCTTACAAAACTAGAAGCCAGATCACCCAACTCCTTTTCCGTGCTCCAAAAAATCATGGTTATTTTTTTAAAGAAAATGTGTTCTCCATACAACAAGTTATTTATTAGACCAAATTACTGAATTTGGAATAGAACAAAATACATTATATTCTTTGCTATACTGCTACATTAAAAGTTTTTCCCCCCACACAAGGAAATGTATATGACTTGATAGATTTATAATTGCAGCCAGTCATCCAAGTAAATAAAACAGTGAGGAGGCAGCTATAATCCACTAAAGCAATGGATCAAAGGTTCAGGAAAGAATAGATTCTTTACATGCAGGAAAGGTTAAAATTTTAAATTAAGAATAAAAAAGAAGAATCTTAAGGAGCTACAGGTGAGTGAAAGGAAATTCTTTGATATTCATAACCATTGGAAACTAAAAAATGACTCCAGGTTACCAAAAACCAACCAAAGTAAACTATTTTATGTGTCATTGCAAACAATCAAGAAACATCACACATTGTTTTATAATCGGCTATATAGATATTCTCTATCTTGCCAGTTGTTCAGGTCAAAAAATCTCTGGAGTCATCCCCGGTTCTCTCTTTCTTTCATACCCAATCCTTCCTCTTCACTCCACCTTCAACGTATATTCAGAATATCTCTCCACTGATCCTTGGTCCCTATCACCTTTCACCAAGGTTACCACAGTTTCTCCCAACTGATCACCCCATTTTCATTGCTGGCCCCTTCGGCAGGTGAGCTTTCAGAAAGGCAAGTCAGACCAGGTCACTCCCATGCTCAAACCTCCCAGTGGTTTCTGCTCTTGCCAGGACAGAGAGGGCCCTGTATCATCTGGTCCCCAATACCTGTCTGATCTCATCTCCAGCTACTCACCCTCATTCACACCCCTCCAGACACAGTAACTTCCTTGTTGTTACTCAAACACACCTGCACACATCTGTCCCAGGCCCTGGGCCCTTGTTCTTCCCTGTGGCTGAAACACTCTTTACAGAGCCCTCGCCATGGCTTGCTTTTTCATCTGTCACCTCCAAAGGTCTTTGTTCAGCTGTAACCCTTAAGTGAGTCATTCTCTGACCACCCAAACTAAAATTGCAAACCCAACCACAAACACTTCATCACTCCCTACCTCTACTTCCTGCTTTATTTTTCTACTTGGTGCTAACCATCCTCTAACAGTTAATATATTTTAATTATTTATCATCAGTTTTATACAACTGGAATACAAACTCCAACAAGGAAGGAATTTTTGTTTGTAGATAAATAGTACTTGACCCATAGCTGATTCACAAAAAATACCTGTTGAATGAATGAATCAAATCAGACAGTTCCAGGAACAGAGAGTTGCTAACGATACATAGATCTCCTCATTTCTTATACAGTGGTTAAAAGTTTAGCCTGATGTAAGTTTTCTGAGCTTTCTTTATAACTTATGTTTTAGGTGAAAAATCATATAACAAGCCACCTCTGAGGTAGAGTCATAACTTTAAATAAAGACCTGGCACCGATAATCAAAAATAAGAGATAAAAAGTCAATGGTGAGTTCAAGATTTTGAATCTATCCTTAAATAACCAGAAAAAATTGATGAGATTATCTCTGATGCCAGTAAACACTGGCCAAGCATTTAAAACACCTCTATTTAAGGCTCCTTGATGTCATTACAGAAAGCTTTTGAATGAGCAAGGACATGCAAACTTCAGGTCTAAAGCACTACAGGAAGTCAGAAAATGTAATTTCACAACCAAAGTAATTTGTAATGCATTCTGTGACTTTCTTTTCAAACACAACTAAAATAATTCAGTTTCAGTCCTAATGACTGCTCCAAATATGTCAATCCCAACATTACTAATTAGCAGCAAGCAAACCCTCTATACTAGACATTATCTCTTTCACCAGTGCTCTGGGTTGTTGTTAGGCCCAGACTGATTTGGGAGTAATTAATGTTTCTGCAGTATGCAAATCCAGAGTTGAGTTCACTAGATTTCCACTGGCAAATACTAGTAAAAGCAGGGTCCTCTTTGTATTATCTTTCCCAGAACACCTTCATAGCATGAATTTAAGAGACAGCAAGCTCCCAAGTTTGGTTAAATGTGCACTTATTATTGAAGAGACTTGAAATGCACATGAAAACATTGCATGAATTCATTTCTCTTCAAGCCAAAGACTTCTGAAGACTGGTATCATCAACTTCCCTCAAAACTTGTCTCCTTCAGTCTTCCCCATTTCTTCTATCTCCCCATCAATGCTGCCACTTGGGTTTAGAGAACAGTCATCTTTATTTAACCCTCCCTTCTCACATACAATTGGTGGTCAAAACCTGTAGGTTCCTGTAGTAAGACCTTCGTTCGTTCTCAACTGTGCATGACTGCATTATTCATTCAACTGCTTTTCTTGCCTCTGGTCTTTCCATGATCTGATCAATTATTGTTTTATGCACTGTTATCAACTGTCTCTGTCCATCAATCTATTCTCTTAGCTACAAGATTAAAGTAAACCCCAATCTGTTGTGCTTCTGCTTAAAGAATTTCAATGGCTCCTTATTTTCCACTGAATTAAATGTAGATCCCTCAGCCTAGGATTTAAGGTCCTCTCTAATAATGCCCCAACCCTGACCACCCAGGCTTACCTCCTTCTAGTTCATTTCAGTATAGAAAGCAGCAGCTGTTGAATCTCACTAAACACCTGTAATCTTTCTCTTCAAGTCCCTAGAGCACTTGTGGTACTAATAAATTCATTTACTCATCCATCCACAAATAGTTATTTATCTCCTAATATGTGCTAAACATTGCTTTCAGAGCTGGAGATACAGCAGTGAATAAAACAAAGGTTCCTGCCCTCATGGAACTTATGTTCTGGTGGGGAAAGACAGAAAATAAATTCAATCAACAGGAAAAATATGTCAGCTATAGATAAGCACTTAAGAAGAAAAAAGCAAGAAAAGGAATTAGGGGTTGTTGGGGTACGGTTGGGCAAGGTAAGCTTATAACTTTAAATAGGGTGTTCAGGAAAGGTTCCACAAAGAAGCAAATACCCGAAGAAGGTGAAGGAATGGGCCCTACAGATAACTGGACAAAGAGCACTTCAGGTACGGGGAAGAGCAAATGTCAAGACTTTAAGTGGGAAATGTGTTTGGCTAACCATAGGGAGAGTGTAGAAATATAGTCCAAGGGGTAGAAGGAGACCAGTGTTTTTAGGACTTAACTTTTACTCTGAATATGAGAACACATTGGAAGGTTTGCAGGAGAGGAGAGGCAAGATCTGACATGTTTTAAAACAATCACCTTGATCAATATATTGAAAGTCTGGAGACAAGTTAAAGGGCTGTTACAAGAATTTAAGCAATAGCTAATAATGATGCCTTGGACCTGAGTGGGTCCAAGTGGGGTAGCGCAGGTGGGGAAAGTAGTCAGCTTCTGGGTAGCACTAACAGGATATGGAGCATAAGAGGAAAAGTGGAGGAAAGGGTGACTGGAAGGTTTTTGATGTAAGCAAATGAAACGCCACTGTCTAATAGAAGAAATACAGTGTGAGCCACACACGTAACTTTTAATTTTCTTACAGTCACATTTACAAATGTAAAAGGACAAAGATGAAACCAACTTTTAAAATATATCTTATTTAGCCCAATAAAACAAAATATTATTTCAACAACAAGTAATCACCATAACAATTATTAAGATATTTTACATTTTTTTTCAAACTCTTTGAAATCTGGTGTGTATTTTATATTTACAGCACATTTAGTTTGGACTAGTCACATTTAAGTGCTCAACAACCACATATGGCTAGTGGCTACCATATTGGGATAGTGCAGAACTAGAATGATGAAATGTTTTTTTCTTTCTTTTTTGTAACAGGGATACTAAATGCAATGGGGATATAAGTTATCGTTTAAATTATAGTAGCAAGTCATGGGAGGCAATCCAATATTCACTCATAAGGGTAGTTAATAAATTACGTTACAACCAAGTAGCTACTAAAAGCTAGGTTCCCAAAGAATATTTAAAAGTATGCAAAACATATTCATAGTAAATACGGGGCGGGGGTGGGCGGGAAGGGTCAGAGGAAGAAACAGTATACACAAAATGATCTCATGAGTAGGGATGAGAAACACACACACAAGCTTGGAAACACATATGTCGAAGTCTTAACATTGATCATTTCTGGGATAACTGATGGAGGAAAGACTGTAGGAAGAGTAGCATCCCCCACAAAGGGGGATGATTGGAAGGTCTGAACATACTACATTTAGGATGCCTATTAGATACCCCGAGTGGAATATGTTGTCTAGAGTTCAAGAGAGAGGTTCTGATCAGTAATAGGAATCTGGAAACTGTCAATGTACAAATGGAATTTAAAGGCAAGAGACTGTATGAGATCACTAAGAAAGTGGTTTTCAACAGAAAAGAAACCGGGACCAAGGACTGCATACTAGGATATCCAACTTCTAATGTAAGGAAGATGATGAAGACCCAGCAAACAAGACGGGGAAGAACAGCAAGTTGGTATAGAATGACCACCTTTTTCAAAGGATACTACAAGTCACGTCCAAGGAGAACTGAGAACTGACCAAAGGTATTGACTTGAAAGCCAGTCAGTCCTAGCATGAAACAGTTTTGGTGCAGCAGCGGGTTCTGAAAGAAGTGGGTTCAAGACAGATCAAGAGGAGATGAACCGCAGAAAAATTCGTGGACCACATTGAGCATGAAGCAGGGCAAAGAAATACAGTGTTTTTATCAGTGTAGAATCATATCCCCGTGTTCTTATCTTCTCTCTCTCTCACTCATAAGTTTCTTAAAACAGGGAATGCCTTAATTCTCTGAGCCCAGTATTACTTTTGAGGCAAAAAATTAAAAACATGTGCCTAGGAGTAATATAGTAGTTTTACACAGGCTGGCATACTGAATGCTGAGGTAAACCAATGGATTAACGTCAAAGTTAAATCATGATTCGGATCATCAATTGGCGAAAACCTCAACTCAGGGTAAACACCTCTGAAAAGTAACTGCAATCTGATAATTACTGGCTGTCACAAAGCCTAAGTATAAATTTCTCAGTGAAAGCTTTCATCAAAAATGCTCTTTTTCGGGGCACCTGGGTGGCTCAGTCGTTAAGCGTCTGCCTTCGGCTCAGGTCATGATCCCAGAGTCCTGGGATCGAGCCCCGCATCGGGCTCCCTGCTCTGCGGGAAGCCTGCTTCTCCCTCCCCCATTCCCCCTGCTTGTATTCCCTCTCTCACTGTGTCTCTCTCTGTCAAATAAATAAATAAAATCTTTAAAAAAAAAAAAAAAGAATGCTCTTTTTCTTTTTGCCAAATTTCAGGTTTAAAACTAACCACTTCATTTCTTTGACATTACTGCAAAGATGAAAAAATCCCAAATACCAAAACTTCAGGCAGATAACCAGTGAGTTACCAGCTATGACACAAAAAGACCAGACTGTAACCTAATCAATACAGAAGACTGTTGCAATGAAAAATACAGTGACTAGAAAAATCAATTATTCTTCAAACTTCCAACATTTTACTAAGTCTGGGCAAATTTCAAGCTATTGTTTCTGCACAGTCTTTCAACAATGGTTCAATCTTACTGAAAATCCTCATAGAGCTAACATATTAGGAGGTAATTCTAGACAACTATTATCAAATCTAATATATGTTGCTTCTTGGCATAAAAATATCTGCCTCTTTTAAGTTCCATTTAGAAAACACAGTAGAGAATTCATTTTACAAGTTTAGCACCTGAGATTGAGGAATGATGGCCAGGGAATGGGCAGGATAACAGAATAGTTGCAGTAATCTTGAAGAAATGTAAGGTTCAGAGGTTTTTAACTTGGGTTTTAGCCATTTCAAAAGGATACACTGGTAATTTAGTGCAGAAATTTCAATGTGTAGATAAGGCAATCTATTTTTTTTTTTAAAGATTTTATTTATTTATTTGAGAGAGAGAGAATGAAAGAGAGCACATGAGAGAGGGGAGGGTCAGAAGGAGAAGCAGACTCCCTGCCGAGCAGGAAGCCCGATGCGGGACTCGATCCAGGGACTCGATCCAGGGACTCCAGGATCATGACCTGAGCCGAAGGCAGTCGCTTAACCAACTGAGCCACCCAGGCGCCCCGATAAGGCAATCTATTTTGCTCACCACAAAATGTCTTATGAAACACTAAAAATAATTGTTGGTGTTGCTTCTTTACCTCATCCTATTTATTGACTTAACAAGACTCCAATTTCTCAACGCAATCTCAGTGCTCTATTTCAGTTCCCCTTTTCCTGTTTACAGATTTTAACTTCAATTTCTTCTCTCCATAACCAACCATGTCCCTTCCTTCTGCCCACTCTCTCCTGTAATTTTACCTGCCTTCCAGCCACAGAAGGAGATACTGATAACTACACAATCAAGGCTCCTCCGTGGGAGAAAAGGAGAGGCACAGGCCTAGGTGTGCAGCACGATGCTTTTACACTCAAAAGGATTCGATAAACAGGAGTTGGGCTGCTTACCTGAAGTATTATAGGTAAACTAAGAAGACACAAACAGGAGTAAAAAGGACTGAGGTAGGAAGCGTCCATTGTAAAGTAACTCTGTGTATGTCAGTGTGTGCCTGTTGTTATGTGTGGGCGTATGGGAAAGACATTCTACAGTCGCAAAAGCATAAAATATGTGTTTTAAAAGTCAGGCAGGTGTAACTAAGAGAGGTGGGGGATAAAAAGCTTAACAGCATAACAATAGGCATGCCACCAAGTAAATATATCAATTCATTTAGTATTTTAGGAAAAATTTACTGTTCAGTAGAATGTAAATAAAATGACTATCAAATTCCAACTAGAATTTGCCACTTGGCAAAAATTACCATGAAAATAAAACAGTAAGTTGTTAAGTGATAAGAAAGTTACTTTCCATACATAGTTCCTCTCTTGGCTGAAACGCCATGAAATCCAAGGTCGCATCGTCCTTCAATTAATTCTGCATTGTGTTTAGTGCACCGTCATGCAAGTGAAGGCATTCAATAGTAATTACTGAGATTGCATTTTGATTGAGGAGGACAAGACTGACCTTCGCCAATAAAGGAAAACAATGCCGCCTGACTTCTGTCATACTCTAATATTCCAATTGGTAAGTCATATTCATCTGTCACTTTCCCTCCTAAAACTCTTGGAAAAACTTTGAGCTTAAATTGTGGTATGTATTTGTTATTAGAAGGTCTCAATTTAACAAAATCAATGAATTGGTGAGCTCCTTCCCTGACTTACAGTTATTGAGACTGTATGATGGTCTGCAGCTGCCTCCCCTCTCCTGCAGCTTTGGTGTTTGGAAAAGAAGCACCTGAGAGCAGCTCAACTTCCCATCATTAATGGAGGATAGTTGGCAGGAAAGCAGGCAGGGGCAAGGGGGCCCATTCTAAGAGGAAACTACCCTTAAAAGGAAAAAGACTCCATCCTGTTATTCTAGGCTTTACTCAATGCCCCAGCTTTAACTCCTCCTCCTGGGAGGATTTACAACTTGTTTGTGACAGAAAGGAAGGGAATGGCCTTGGGCGTCCTAACCCAGGCCAGGGGGAAGCTCAACAGCAACTTAACAGCCAGTGGGATATTTAAACAAAGAGCTTGATCTAGTTGCCTTAGGCTGGCTGGCTGGCTGGCTGGCTGGCTGGCAGGCCTTAGGGCAGTGGCGGCTGAGGCCTTCTTGATCCCTTCTTGATCCCAGAGGCTACTAAATTCTGCCCTGGAAGAGCCCTCCACCCTTTCCCACGTGAACAACTACCAGAAAGGTAGATGAGCACGTGGACAAAAACCAGATCGGGTGGCAGGCGCAGGGAGGGTTAATCAGATTAAAACAACCCACACCAAAGAACCCCTAAAACCCCCTAGATTTAAACGCCAAAATGGCAACCCTCTCGGCTCCCCTCCCTCTTCAGGATCTTTGTACTATCGCTCAATAAACTCTGCTTTGCTGCCCACCACTCTTCCTCTGGTCTACCTCTTCATTCTTCGAAGCGGTGTGACCAAGAACCCGGGGCACTAAAGGAAAAGAAATCCTGCAATGTCACGACTGGCTAAAACGCAGGAACCAACCTCCTGCCCCCAACATAGGCTTACTTTTTATAAAGTCATCTAGGACTCAGTAAGTACCAAGTATGGGGAATGGTTCTCTCTAAGCTGCCCCAGCTCGTGGCTGGTCTTGCACTGCAGTGCTCACAACCACCACCCCGCCCCCCACCACACACAGAAGATGCCAAGCCTCTGTCCCTGTACCTTTGTGTCCTTTAAGTATTGCTGCTCCAACTTTGTTCTCCCTAATTGCCCCAGGCCACAGATTGTGCATGCAGAATGGGTACCCTTTACTTCCATTAATACTCACTCCAAATCAGGAGCTAATGAAAAAAATTGGTCCACGGTTATAAAATCTTGCTTCTATAGCAGAAATTGGCAGAGATAGGGGTGTTCCAAAAATTAAAATAACAACTTTCTTCATAAATATTTCAATAACTGCTTTTCTTTTTTGCAAGTCTCACCCATCTTAAAGAGAGAAGTCAAACTGAATCAACAATAAATTAAAGGAAAACAACGGAATGCAAGGTCAGCAAGGAAAGTGAGTAGCGCTGGCGGTAGTTCTCCGATCTGCAAAGCCTTTGGAGCAAGAAAGATTTAGGAAAACTTCCTAGTTCCATCGTTTCTTTGCCAATTGCCTTCACTCGCATTCCCTGGGAAAATCCCCCTAGAAATAAAACTGACCTAGCTTTCAAAACAGCCGGTGAGAAATCGTAACAATCTTTTGAAGTTTTGATTTTGAAGTCTCCTTCCACCTTATCCACCACTCACTGACCACATATGATTTAGAACCTCAAAACTCTCATCTCCATTAATTAGTTCCTTTATCTCTGATTTCTCTCAAAGATAAGCTTTTAAGATAATTTTTAACAAAGTTAAAGGATCAGTAAAGCAACTGAGCCAGTTCAAAATGATTTAAAGATTAAGTAGTCTCTTCTATCAGCGAAGGCAGCTGCTCCGTGATTTTTTTTTATATTTTTTTTTAGGACACAGAGAGATTTAATCTCTAATTTACCATAGCTGGGGAAATTCAGTATTAAATTGGATACTGTGTATATATATATATTTTAATGTTTAAAAGTGTTTGAGTTTTCTTCATTTATATTAGCACTTGAAATACACATACTATTGATAACGAAACTAAACATTGAAGTGAATTTAATATGTGCATAAAGAAACTTTCAACTAAATATATATTTTTGTTTATAGAGGCATTTGCTACAGATGCAGTTAATTTTGTTATCAAATTGTTTAACTAGCTGATTTTGATTTTCAACTTCATTGTCAAATAACATCTTTCTTTTAATAATGATATTTTTATTGACAAAGAAATTCATGATGGCATAAAATCAGATTACACTTTTATACAGAATCCGAAGGTTGTTGTACCCCTCTAGTACCAAAAGGACCCATAGTTACTTCTTGCAAAGAAATGTGCCTTCCACAAGCTCTTGTCCTCTAAGCAAGTGTCCTACAGTACTGTTCAGCTTTCCTTAGAAAATGATTCCAAAAATAAAAAGGAATATGAGCAAGAAAACAGTTGGTTTTCTTTCCATTTCTTTTCCTTCAGAGAACCACAACAAAAAGTAATTTTTGGCTTTCTGTCCGAAAGTGATATCCTAGAGTTGTTTCTCCCCTGCATCTTCTATCACTAGTGTTTAGCAAAGAAGTTTTAGAAACTACTGCTAGATATAAATTATCTAATGCTTAGTATGGAGGATCCATGTGCCATGAGTTGGCTCAAATCTATGATAAACACAGGATGTGAACAACAAAGGAAACTATTTTTGCAGCTGTTGGCCTCAAGTCTCATGTTATTGATTATGGTAATATATTGTGCCTTTCCTAGGAAACCACGTAGGGCATACCTGTCATATTCATCTGCTGGGTCTTTTGACGCAAATGGCTTAATGTCAGATCAATGAATGACAGTGTTATTCAAACCTCAGGGTTACTAGAGCTCACCTTTGGGTCTCTGGCAGCCCCACCATTACCCTTCAGTTTCCAAAGAAACCCAGGCTGATTCACAAATGAGTTAACTAATGGAATTTTTGCATTCCCAAATCAGCTTTGTTTAATTAACTTCATTTGACGTGAGCCTCTCACTAAAAATATTAAACTGAGAATAGTGTCACTTTATAAGGCTCACATCTGTACCCCAGAGTTTTAAATGTTTGAGTGGGTGAAACATTTCTTTCTAATCTGATTTTCCCTCATTAATTATGCAAGGAGATGGCTGCACCCACCAAATTAGGTCAAAATTTCATAGTGTCTGTTGGCAATCACCAGTTTAACTTAGAGTTGTCAATAAAAATATCTGATTTGTGAATTTAATGTTGATAAAATGAGCCATGCATTTTGTCAATCTTTCTTTGGTGGGCAGAATAATGGTCTCTAAAGACGTCTCTTACCTAAGCGCCAGGACCTGTGAATATGTTGCTTTACATGGCAGAAAGAACTTCGCAGATGTGATTAAGGTTAAGGACCCTAAAATGGGGAGATTGTCCTGGGGAGATTATAAAAATTGAGTTCTTTCCCGGTTGCAGAGAGCCAGAGAGATGGCTGCATGAGGATTCATTCAGCGTCTGCTAATGGTGAAGAAGAAGGAAAGTGGCCATGAGCCTAGGAATATAGACGGCCCCGAAAAGGTGGAAAAGACAGGGGAAGGGATTCTCCCCTACAGCCTCCGGAAAGGAAGGTAGCCTTCCTGATACTTTGACTCTGTAGTCATTGAGACCTGTGTCAGACTTCTAACCGATAGAGCTACAAAACACTAACTCCGTATTCTTTAAGCCACCAAGTTTGCAGCCATGTGTTACAGCAACAAATGAAAACTAATATACTTCCTAGTTGTTAGAATGTTTTAATCCTTTCTTTTGTAGGAGAAAAGTAAGTTGAAAAGTTGACTAGGAAAAAGAGCTCACTTCAACTAGGGAGTATGCTGCCATGAAAATGAAAACAGGCCTGTGAAAGTGTGGGTGTCCAGGTTCCAGCCCTGGCTTTGCCACGACATAAACACATAACTGGGCAAAGCACTTAACCGGTGCTTCACAAGCTGAGCCTCTTTCCTCTCACTGGAAAAAATGTTTCCTTCCAGGTCTATGTTCTCCATACAGCTTCCTCTAATTCTTGTGGACACTATTTTGATTTAGCTTGTTGTCTTTCCAGTGAGAACCAAAGTGATCCTTTCTCTGCCATATTTCATCGGTTCATGCCAGTAAACTCTACAGACCTGCCATTTCCATATTTCAAGCAGGAACAAGTTTAAGTATCTATAAGACTTGAAACATTCTTATTAGGACATAAGAATAAAATGAAAACTCTCCTAAGCCAATTTTTAAAACGATCGTGCTTAAAACTGCTTAGAACTACTTCTTGATGCAAGGATGAAAGAAACTGTAATCTTTATAGTACACTCTAGGTAAACTGCCACCTCTGTCAGTTAAGTCAGCAGCAGAGTATTTTCATGGGTATCTTAAGGGTTAAAAACTACAGAAGTACTTTTTTAATTACAAAGAGTTAGCTACTCAATAGATTAAATTATATCACCCAAAACGTTAATACAAGGAGCAAAAATTTGACAGAACATAGCCTGGAATATAACAGTCTTCTTTCCAGCACAAGCATTTTGAAAGTGTTTCAGTAAAAGTCTTTTTTAAAGTACGGAAACCGTTTATACTGACTTAATTTTTTTTTAATATTTATCCTACCATAATCTAAATTATGTAATATATATAGTAATGTGATTTTTGTAATATGTAATGCATATATTAATATGTAAATAAATCATAATAGCTCTACTTTTCAGGAACTTTGATAGCAGTTTACTAGCAAATTTTCAAACACAGAAACAGGACTAGGTATTCTAAACATAAGGTAATTAAAAGTCAAAGCATCTTTAGCAATGTTTTCAGAGTAGAAAGAAATTTACAAATAAGCATTTATGATATTTAAGATAAGACATATTCTTCACATACAAGTAACTAAATTTAAAATTTTTAGCCCTTTTTTTACACTCTCTCAAAACTGTATTTCTCACTGAGTCTCTGTAGAAAGGTGAGTGAAGAGTATCACCAGTCCACTAAGTATCACACAAAAACAAAGGAGGGCATATTCTAGAAGCCTCCACAAATACAAGAAACAAAATGCCAATTTCAATCAATGTCTCTCTAGAAATGGACAGACTAAACCACTTACCTACATTTCAAAAGAGCCAGATGTTTACCTCCACACACAATAAAAATTCAGCTACATTAAAAAATGCGGGGGAGGGGGCTCCCTACTCCATTGACTCTACCTTATTCTTTTTTCTCTTGCAAAGCTATCCCTTAACTAATTAATTAGAAACTGACTTCACCTACCAGCTTCATTTATACACAGTAGCATGTTCTGCAAAGACACACTCAAACAAGTCCAGTGGGAATCAAGAGGAGGAAATATATATAAGACTAATATTGTCATATGGACAGAACTCTCCTAATGCAGTGAGATTCAGAAGCAAGCTGGTAGGAAGAAACCTGGCTTGTGTACTTCATCCTTTATTGTCTATTGACGAGGCACGCTGCAGATGAAAAACTGAAACAGAAAACCAACGTTAAAAAGGAAATATTCGTTCATAGATCTTCTATGTGAATGTTATAAGTGGTTCTAAAGTATTCTTGTCCTAAAGCTGAACTCAGCTTGCTTATCCTTACAAAGCATGAATATGTATTAAAAGAAAACTTTTATAAAGCACTAATTTCATTTATCACAAAAGTGGGAGCCAATTGTGAGATATTTTGAAAAGCATTAAAAGTACAAAATAAGTATGAAATGATAGTTATTAATATACTTTAAACTTCACATACCTCCCCGTAACTGAATCTTTGTCCAATGTTCTAATTTCTCTAACATGCAAATTTTCAACGTAACTTGGCCCTTCTTCTCTAATATCTACCCATGTCATCTTGACCTTTAAAATGTTAATATTTAAACTGGATAAAATATATAAAGAATCAATAAGAAATATCTAATTTACACACTTAAAAAACAGCCCATTTGTCCTGTGACACTTGTCAAAATATTTTAGGGAATTTATGTATTTCAAAAAATTTCAAATAAAAAGCTCTACTGGGTTTGCTAAGGCTGCTTACTAGAGAGAGGAGAAAGCATTACATTGTGCATTCACAGTTATTTGCATAAGCCTATCTCACATGCATATACACACAGACCAACACACACTTTAAGTACAAACTGTAAGTCTATTCTAGGTAATTGGATGAAATGCTCCCATACACTACGATTTCAGTTATTAGTATATCTTAGAAAGAAGAAACCATTCATGCACCTAAAACAGAATAACAGAGGCATTTAGTAATTCTCTGTCTGATATGCAAAACAAGGCACTTACCTTCTATTTCTAGGGACGTCTGAAACTGAGCTGGAAACCAAGCAACGGGGGGGTGGGGGGGTGGGGGGGAAGAGGGGCTTTATTGCGGGGTGAATCATCCCCACGTAGATGCTCTGAACAACCCCTGTATGCATACTGACATCATCAGGAGAGACTTGGAGGCAGAGGATACTATGGTAACCAGGCAATGTGCTGGGAGACAGAAGCCTTTAATTGCTTTAACAACTTCCTGGGGCTCGAGCTACCAGGCTTGGATTTGCTAAGTAGGAAGTGAAGGTTGTCACAGAATCCTCGAGTGTGACACAGAGCAAGGGGACTCAATGAATTTTGAATCTATTCATTGCGATGTGACTTTTTAATGACAAATGTCATTACATGACTCCATTAGCAATATTCCTCACAGCTGAAGCTCTGACAAAGTCACAGGTCAATAAATAATGCTGCCAGGTAGCAACAGTGTAAGTACTCATAGATGGTTTTCTCATTTAACAAGCATTAATATTATTGCATTACGAACATCCTTTTCCTTGAGGATGAATACTTGATTCCCTTTGAAAAGAAAGCTCACATCTGTGCCTTCGAGGTCAGTATACGGATAACAATGAAAACTGATTCTATTTACTTCTCCAGGAGGCAGCAGCTGCCCGTTCCATTTATCTCCAAGTTCCAGGAAAGCCTTGCCAATACATCACTTATCCAGAAAACACCTCCAGCGAAATGCCTAATTATGACAGCCAGATAAAATCAGAAGAAATCTACTGTCTTACTGCCTCACAGTCTTTTTAAGTCTCTTCTATCACAAGCAGAATTACTTCTACTTCTAACAACCCCTAAAACCACACATAATTTAAATCTCCCCTTTGAACTGTTTGTCCTTCCCTGCATCTGTCACCCACGTTCATAGGAATACAACCCCTTTTAAAACTACCAGGCTTAAAGTAATTGCTTAAAATAACAATGCTTCAACATCAAGCTGAGTCTATAATGATACACCATGCTTATTTGATCAGATGTGAAGCTTTAATAAGTATATAATTTATCATCTGTACTATTAAAAACTATTGTTTTCTTCTCCCGGCATGTTGGATTGACATGTTTTTAAACAATACTGTGGTCTAATTTTTCTAGTGCAAATACTGTAATTGTAAAGATAAGCAAGTAACTTGGCAGATCCTCTTTAAGATATTCATAACACAATAAAAAATGGAGGTTGTCATTCTGTATAGTATACTTAGATCTAAGCTATTTCATAGAAACTATTATTATCTCTATTTCAATTTAGAGGAAGCTAGGCCCGCCTTTTAATGCCTCCCTTGTGAGTAAACAGTGTACAAATGTCTAACAATAACACCGCTTACAAAAATGGTAAAACAGAATCCACAAGCACCAGTTTACAATCTGGAAAAATGTAGAGAATTTTAACATAATTGACAAGTTGGACTTTTCACTACTGCAGAGGTGAGGGAAAATCCTGAAGGAAAAACAGCCCTCACAAAAATACAAAATTCAGTGTTCCTTAACTTTGGTAAGGTGAAAAAGCTTTCCAACAAAATGGAATTACTCTTTTCCTTTCATTTGTTCTTCCTGAGATCCTGAGTTTGAGAGCAAAATATGCACATTGTATCATGATATAAATGAAAATATAAATATATATGCAAAGCATACCATAGAGGTTAAAATAGTGTTTATACATTACACATGATTCAAAGTTTAAAATAAATGTATTTGTGTACCTTAATATGCATTGAAAAATGTCTAGAAGACACATACCCAACTGCAGACTGAGAGTACTCCAACTTTTATATTATAGTTTTATACTTCTAAAAGTTTTTTCTTAACCATGGATATGAACTACTATTGTAACTCAAAAAAATGGAAATTCTAAATGTGTCTGAACTTGCAATTACTCTCAGAGAAGACCAATGGCAGCTTCAGTGGACTACATCCTAACATACTAGCCAGACTATTTTAAGGTCGTTTTAAACAACTCCCAGAAGGGAGATGACCCACCTGTCTAAACAGAATTAGGATGGGAAAAGCAAATAAAGGTTATCTGGACAGCACACACAGAAGGGGGAAGGTGTATGGACTTTTGCAGAGATGTGACAGTCATAAAGGAATAGTCCCACAGTAAGGCTACTTTGTTACATTTTTAAAAGGTTCAGTTTAACAAAGAGCCTATCCAAAAATAAGGCCGAAACAAGAGATCTCTGACCAAAAGGCTGAAGGGAATATGGAAGACCACCAGCAGGAACAGAAATCAAGTGTCACGAGACAAATGGCCCCAGGTAGCCAGATTATGCGTCCTGTTAAAGATGCCTGCTTTAGAGAAGAGAAGCCTGATCTCCCCCAACGTCCATTCCCTAATTCCGAGCTTCATGTAGTTTTTATTCTCCTCTTAATCTATAAATCAGTGCTCATCAGTGTTCTATTTCCTCTTGCCACTCCAATAAATGTTGTGATCAGTGCAATCTCACCACCTCTTAGAGAGGACCATAAACTCTTTCCTAAATTGGTAACTTTTACAAAAATCACTACCTCTTCCTTGGATCCCTAAGGATTGCACAGAAAGGCCTTGTAAAGTAAACATCTACATGAGGTCACTCAAAGCACAGAGTCTGGGGTAGGGACAAAACCTACCCAATAACGGCTCTAGCTCCACTGAGCTCTGACATATTCTTCCTAGATAACTGTATACTCCTTTAATTTGTCCTTCAGAACTTCAGAAAATCCACTTATTTCCCTGCAGATCCCAAGGCTTCACAGACGTCTAAACAATATTATAATTTCTCAAACTGAAAGAAAACCAAAGTTCGAAGGTTGAAAACACTCTTTCACAAGAAAAAAAAGACAGCATATTTCCCAGAGAAGTCACCCCCTGACTACCTAAGTATTATCGATTGCACCTAATTCCCACACAACCACCTTAAATTGAAGTTTAGGGTTCAACAGGGTCCCGAGCTTACCTTGTTCCTTAAACTGAAGTAAATTCATGTTGGCAAAGTGCTGATTCATAAGCAAGTGGGGGGCTGAAGTGTCACTTTGGAGGAGATATTTGGCCAGCCTTTCGAAAGCTTGATAGTGAGCTATAATGCCTGCCTACCTCCTCCCCCAAATCACTTCTCTGATAAGCGGAAACACCCTTAATCCTAAATCAGCTTTGCCTCATAATTGACACTGAATTTCTTCCTAGCCCAGATGAGCAACATTCTTGGCTCCTCTGGTCTTAACAACCTTCTCATAATTCCGGTTAAGCATATTAGAAGTATAAAAAAACAACGAAAAACGACAACGGCATATGGGATTTTATTAGCACTTAGGTTTAAATGTGTTCATTAGAACAAATTCATACTGATTTATTTATTTTTTTATTTTTTTTATTTTTTAAAGATTTTATTTATTTATTTGACAGAGAGAGAGACAGCGAGAGCAGGAACACAAGCAGGGGGAGTGGGAGAGGGAGAAGCAGGCTTCCCACGGAGCAGGGAGCCCGATGCGGGGCTCGATCCCAGGACTCTGGGATCATGACCTGAGCCGAAGGCAGACGCTTAACGACTGAGCCACCCAGGCGCCCGAAATTCATACTGATTTAATTTAAAAAAGAAAAAAAAAAGTATCACCAAAACTTCCAAATCCAGTCAGTGGCCAAATTTCAGTGATGTCTCTCCTTTTTGTTCCTGCCCCATTGATGCTCCCCTAGCACAGCCTTCCCCATCAGTCATCCCACAATGCTGTGGTCTCTGGTCTCCCTGACTTCAGCGTCTTGCTCATTCCTTTAATCATCCTATGCATAACTTTGTCTTTGATGAGTCATCATAAAACATTTTCATACTAGGTTACCACAAAAATCCAAAATCCTAAAAGGCTCCCCTGTGAGCCACTGAATCAAGTGCAGATTTCACAGCTTCAGTATAAACCTATCTTTGTCAAACTTATCTCCTTTAGCTACATACAGCCAATGAGACAATCTGATACAGTAATATGTCCCCGTCCTCTCCCTCCTCCAGGCCTTTGCTCTTCCTCCTGAAATCCTACAACCTACCTCCCAATCCTCCCCACACACAACTCCTCCTGTCTCTCCTCCCTACCAATCTAAACCTTACGAGTCCTCCACCAACCTTCTCTTCCTCCTCAGAAACACCAGCGTTCTCTACCTTACTAACTGTATTTAAAACATTCCACTGCCCAGTTATTAGCATGTATCTTTTTTTTTTTTTTTTAAAGATTTTATTTATTTGACAGAGAGAGAGAGACAGCAAGAGAGGAAACACAAGCAGGGGGAGTGGGAGAGGGAGAAGCAGGCCTCCCGGCTGAGCAGGGAGCCCGACGCGGGGCTCGATCCCAGGACCCTGGGATCACTACCTGAGCTGAAGGCAGATGCTTAACGACTGAGCCACCGAGGTGCCCCTATTAGCATGTATCTCATTTCCCTGCTCCGTGTAATCTTCTGAAAGGTAGAGACAAAGTCTACATTTGCCTCTTATTCTCTTTACAGCACCGTGCCTTGCATTTGGCATTTATTCAATAAATACTTATTGGATAAGTGAATAAAAAATATTATTATGTCCTAATTTTTTTTCATTTTCCAGAGTGTTTAAGATTAAATTATTTTACTTAATCTTTGAAACCAGCTAGTAGAGTAGGGTAAAGCAGAAATTGGAATTTCACTTCTAGAAATGAAAATAAAAAGCAGAGGCTCAAAAAGATGCCATGAGTTCTCTGGTGTCACATAGTTTCTAGATCCCTTGATTCCCTAACAGGTTCCTCAGCTGGACATCCACTGCTTCCCATGGCAGCCAGAAAAGAGGTGCCATCATATTCCCTTTCAGGCAATCCACTGTTTCTGAAGAATTCAGGCCAAAATGGTCTGAATTTTTCATTCTTACCAGTGACCCATGGCATAGTCATTCATATCACCATAATATTCTCAAGTCAGCTTATTGGTTGGGAGAAACACCTCTTGTTACCCATTTCTCTTCTCTGTATCTAGCTACCATCATAGAGAGGCTGCTTCTTCTGCTCCATCCTACCTTCTCAGAGTAGCTGAGAAGCTACTGAGTAGCAAGACCCTGACTTTGCTTAACACCAGTTCCTCATTTTCAAAAAGGGAAGAATAATAGTACCACCTCATATTGTAGTTATGAAGACAAAGATAAGGCATAAAGTCCTGGCACATCACAAACTCAATAAAAAGTAGTTGTTAAAATTAATGACAATGAACAAAACCACAGAGAATCAGATTATACTACCATCTCGGAAAGGCTTCCTTTGTATTCCAGAAAATTGTAATTGGGTCATGAGGAAGCAGAAACTGACCAAGTAAAGTCCTTTAAGAGCCTGAATAATCAAGTGGGTGGGAAGGGGAGGAGTCTTAGTTTTTTTGGTGTTTAAAATGAGGGTGCTAGTCTTTTCCAGGCTAACATTCTATGTGCTATGAAGAAGTCTATAGCAGTTTTTTTTCATTTCTTCCACACATATATTGGCCCTCTTTTGCAACCAAGCCCAGCAGAGTGCCCAATGTGGGGCTACTTTTCTCAGTTCATGTAACACACTGAAATTATTCAAAGTTTTATCCTTAAAGAATGTTACTTTTGCTTTCATTTAAAAATCCAGGACTAGATCTTTATACTACCTCTGAACTCACTCAAGAGTCAATTAATGTTTTCCCAAAGCCAAAGACAGATTATAAAGCCTTCAATGTTTTGAATCTAAAAGTCAAAGGAATTATAGATGATGGCTTACTCTAATACCGAAAAGTTATTTCAACATTTCATGATTCTAATTTTGATTCTAATTCTCAGAGGAAGTACTAGATTGACTTCTAATATACTTTTTTCTAAAGGAAGCCAGTTTAAAATAAATTCCCATTTTAGTCTTTCAATTAGTGGAACTTTAATACCTTTTCCCTAGGATACAAATAAAGAACTCTGAAGGAAATGTAGAGCATTTGTACGAATCACAGCATAGATACTGTTTTCATGAAATAAAAGGGAGCATAAGAGGGGTTAAAGATGCTGCCTGCAGCCTGAGAAGACCAGCAGAGCTGAAAGGGTCTGACGGCAGAATGTGGGCTATAACGCTTCTGAATGAAATCCTTTTGTGCAAGGGTCTCGCAAAGGGCAACCAGGCAGGACTGTGTGTTTGGATTTAAATTAATCAACCTTCAGTTGCACAATGCTAAGATTCCTTCTGTTTAACTGATTAAGGCAGTTCCCAAATGATGTCAATAGCTTCTAAAAGGCCAAATGCAGCCACACACACCAAATGTCCTAGAGTAAAAAGCACCAATAACTGCTTCCTCTATAATTTGCTGGGTGTGACTTATTATGCAGTAGATGATCCCATTTTAATCAACTGCCCTGGTTTTCTTTTTCTTTTGGTTTTTCCCCAAAAGCTAAAACATATTTATACATTTTAATGATATATATATATATATATATATATATATATATATATATATTACAAGACTGCCTGCTTTATTCTACAGTATGTCTGGCTACAAACAATATAAATAGTCCAGCTACAGTACCACGTTTTGCAGGGGGCGGTGGAGGATGGGGCAGAAAAGGACAGAAGTGGAATTCTTCCAGTCTAGTCAAATAGGGTCCAAGTACAACCAAAGCATTATCAGTGTTATTAACACAAACTCACAGACAAAGCTATAGCTGTAATCATGCCATTGTTAAGTAGCAGACGCTTAGGAAATAGTATGTATAAAAAGGGAAGAACCACACCAGGTGGAAAATTCCATCGGGGTTCAAAACTATGGATTCTAGCCCTTGAGTTTCTTTAAAATCCAGTGTTTCATTGTTTTTCCCAAGCAGTAAGGGATTGAATGCATTCTTGTGAAATATTAATCATGCATGTCTTGGGCACTGAGTCAAAAAGGAAAAGGGAAAAGATAAGCCAAGGATACTAGAGTAGAGTGATCAGGACCAGGTCTTGCCTGACAATGCTGTAGAAACAATAATGTGGCCCAGAGACTTAAAGGAAGTTCCAAGACTTCGACAGAGCCCCCTCCCTCCCATTAATGTCCCTGACCTTCAATTGTGAAAAGGGACACACTGTTGCACAGCTTCTTAGAGAACAGCATTCGTCTAAATCCCAGCTCTGTCACCTCCATTCCCTGTGATCTTGGACAAGCTTTTCAACCTCTCTGGGCCTCACTGGTGTTATATAAAATTAAGAAAAGGATAATCCTACCTCTGAAGGCTGTTGAGAGCACTTCAGTTTTAGGTATGGAGAATACAGTGCTAAACAACACATACAAGGTCACTGCTCTCAGGAAGCTTGCATTCTGGGTTGTGAGATAAAACAATACAAAATTATACAAATAACTTAATTTTATACATATAAGAAAGGGCTCTGGAGAAACTTACAGGATGATGAGATAAGAAACTGACTGGACGGGAGGACAACTTAGATACACTTGTCAGAGAAACCTCAACCTCAGAAGAAACAACATTTGAATCAGGAGAAGGAGCAAAATGAATAAAATAAAGGGGCAGAGCCTTTCAGGCCTAGAGATCAAGAAGAACAAAGGTCCCAAGACAGAAACAAGCTTATAATGTTTGAAGAACATAAAGAAACCCAATGTGGCTGGAGGATAGTGAGCAGTGAGCAGTAAGTTTAGATACCTCTTAGACAATTAAGTGAAGGAGCCAAGTAATAAATGAACTCATGAATGGAGCTTGGGGTGGAGGACAGAGCTGGAAATGTGAATTTGGGAATCACCTACTTAACACAAATGGGAAACACCCACTTGACACCCAGCATAGTGCCTGAACATTATGATTAGGGATAACTAACCTCTCTATTCCCACATTTGAAGTAACTGAATGGACATTTGCATTAGGGAGACTGTCAGCAAAACAGAAAGAGAGGAGAACTGGTAGCATTGGATTAGTTTAGGGAGAAAGAATATGTTTCACACTGACGGCCAACCTCTACAAAATAGTAGGAGCTTCCTGGCATTCTGCGTTGAGCAGGATTCTGAGGCCAAGTATGAGCCTGTACAACAATGTGTTCCAATATACGCAAAACATAAAAATGGTAGCATATTTCCAAGGCTCTGGAATTGGCAGTTTTTGTTCACTGTGTAAGTTTTATTTAAATTTTTAAATTTAGGGAATTTTTTCTTATAATAATATAAATTAGATACCACTACTATTCCTATTTTATAGTTAAGAAAGAGAGAATAATTTATTTGCCCAACGTGACCAGCCTTCGAAGTTTAAACCAAGAAAATCTGGGCATCTCTAACTCTTGAGACCATGCTCCTATCCGCTGTAATATATACACGTAAATTTGCTAAATAAGCTCCTTATTTGTATTCCCCTAACAGCACTTTAAGGGTCTTTCCAGCTGAGCTTAGTACATCTGGCTCCAGGATGGAATGTCTTGTACAATCAACTCTCTAGTTCTGGCATGTTCACTTGTTTCTAAATTCACATGTCGCATTCTGAAGGAAGCATCTACGCACAATTCTTTACCATGTCGATATTCATGGAAAACATCCTAGTTGGAAAAATACCAAATCCCATTTGATTCAGTTATTAGGTAATTTTGTAAGCAAAATGACTTAATTTTAGCACCTGTCAGAATTCCAATTTACTTTAGCAATCACCTACCTATTCTTCAGCTAATGGCTTCTCATCTAGTTGCATTTAAAAACTCACATATACACATTATCAAATTAAGTTATTGCTACTGTTATTGTCCTCATCCTCACACACAAAAGCAGATCCATATACTTAGACTGAAGAATAGAAATTTTTAGTCCTAAGGAATGGGAATTTTAATTTTAAGGATTCTAGGGCACTGAGAAGTAAAAACTCTTGTTACAGACTAACCACAACATAGGCAGAAAAGCTAAAATATATTTAACTCTGAATTGCCTTATCCTTTCTCTTCAGCACCATGCTTTCCTTCCCACCTATTTTCTGTGAGAGGGCTTCATAACAGGAAAAAAGTATGCCACATACCACACTGATTTGATTCCAGCAAACTAACCAGAATTTGAATTTTTATCAGCAAGAGCCATAGGCAAAAGCAATAATGCACCATACCTAACAGAGTGGTTAGTTTTATTAATGAACCCATGCTGGGTTAAGGGGAAAAAAAAAAAAAAAAGGAGGAAGAAGAAAAGCCAACTTCAAAGCACTACTGAAAGATGATTAACTCTCTACCACAGATGAGAATCACAAGGTACTTTGAAGTGTGAGAATTTTTAGTGCCTAAATGTAAAGAACGGACATCTACAATACAAGTTTAACCCTTTGAAAAAAATCCAATGATATACTTCTTTTGCATCTTGAAAACCAGTAATTACCTGAGGGAATAAATAAGATTAGAACACAGCCTCAGAAATTAAGCCTTAAATGCAAAGCACACAAACAATATTCCTCCCTCATCACACAGGTCAGGGGCAAAATGCCAACTCTAATATGCTCAGTACAGGAAAGAGAACTCTTTACCTTGTCATTTCCTGAGTCACCACTCCATAAGGTAGTCTGGGCATTAATCAAGCTGCATACACAACTTCACTGCAAAAATTCAACAAAGCTTAAATCAGAGTATTACTCAACATACAAACCATGTGGCAAGTGACTGCAATGCTGGTGGCTGTATAAAAACTTGTGCTCATACTTAAATTGAAACAAACACTAACAATGATCTAAAATTGCTAATCCTGGAACCCTGAGCAATCTCTATCATTTATATAGTATATGTCATGGTCTATTTTCACACAAAAATTGAGAATTATTATTTAGTATGTATAATTCTCAAAGGCTGTGTAAAAATAGGCCATGGAATATCCTGTATAAATTTCAAGAGAAAATGGAAATTACTAAAAAGAGAAGTGAATGGATTAAAATGTGTGATTTTTCTTAACAAAGGTTCAAAGATAAGGGAAAGACAGAAGGCCAATACCATGAAATTTAAATGGCTTTTAACATGTAAATATATTAGATCCGTTACTATTTATTAAGATACTTGTATTTACCAATGTAAGCAAATTTAAATACTGTTAACACCTAAATGCTGTAACATTACAATTTTCTCTTTCCTATCAAATTGACACATCTCTATCAAGAACTACCTGGAAAAACATGCAAGACAATCTCAAAAAGAGTTACCTGTGCTCATTATGCAAGATGAAAATGCAGCTTTTAAAAAGTATTCTGTCTGACATTCAGTTCTGTATGCTGCTACAGCAGGTCAAAAGCCATTAGCCACCTGCGGGAAATACATACTAGGAAATAAAATGCCCTTCAAAATTATTTTGCATACAATATTCTCAATGTA
Source organism: Neomonachus schauinslandi (assembly GCF_002201575.2). Taxonomy (NCBI): domain Eukaryota; kingdom Metazoa; phylum Chordata; class Mammalia; order Carnivora; family Phocidae; genus Neomonachus; species Neomonachus schauinslandi. The sequence continues at coordinate 76,816,788 of NC_058409.1, read as the reverse complement.
AAATGGATGAGGTTAGATTCTATATGTTTAAAAATGTGATGCCTCGAAAAGAAATACACTCACCATGCCAGAAGTTAATTTCAAAATAAGATTTAATAAGGGTCATATAATATAGGATATTCACATTAGATAAAGAAAGCATCATGTCTACTATGAGAAAAATGAATGTATAAATGAAAACATAAAAAAACCAACCAGCTCAACAACAATGGCTACTGCTGTCTCCTTTTCCAATAAAAGTGACAGACTCAATATGATTCCTGGGATTCCTAGGACATTCTCTCTCACCATTCGGTAGTCTTCTGGGGACTGACCCATCCGTCCCTTTGTATCCAGAAGACATTCTACAAGTCTATTCAAACAAAAGAAGCAAAACACCATTCCCTGTGTCATTGCACATAAAGAATTCACAGCCCTGTCTTGTTTAACATTTTGAAACTTGGCAATGAAGTATATGGCTTGCTATCATTAATCTATTAACAGGTTCTATTAGTAATTATTAGATGACTGGTCACGTGGCACTTTGTACATCCAGGTACTAAGCTAAGTGCATGACATAATCTTAATGCACTTAATCCCCACAACTTTATGATGCAGGTGACATCCTATCAATGTTTCGCAAGTAAGGAAATCAAGGCACAAAGAGGTTAAGCAATTGGCTCATAGTTATACAAAGAGCAAATGGCTATATTTCAATGAGGGAAACTTAGAGTTTATAAAATGGGAAGTCCTGATGTGTGATGGGCAAGCACAGGAAAGAAAATGAAGGAGGCCCAAGTCAAGGACAGTCAAAAGAAAGGATGGAATAGAAACAAAGGCTTTTTTCCTTTTCTCTATTTTCTATTTCTATTTATTTTTGCTTGCTATTTTCTCTAATCTTACTGACTGACTGTGGGGTGCTTAATAAACAAAATGAAGAAGTAACAGAATTGTAATCCAGTTTGCAAGGGCAAGGATGACTTCTCCTTAAACACTAGGACGCTCATATTTTCTCGCCTTACATAAAAGATGGATTTCTGTTGTGTGGACTGCAAATACCCAATCTCACTGCTCAACCTCTGAGATGACAACTGATGGATAAATACACATTTTGGTACCATGTCAGATTCACAAGCTGTCGAGGAAGAGATGGGTTTCTAAGAGTCCTATACGTTCACCTATAAACCTGGTTCCTAACATGGATCAAGGGCAACCCTTGGAGACTGACTTCAGGAAGGGTCAGTGGGGTTCCCAGGCTGTTCAGCTATAGAGCTCTCAACCCCACTGGTGTTACCCTCATTGACTTGAGCCATGCTAATTTGGTTATAAGAAATCTTAAACTGGTTCCCCAATATAAATGCCCAGTGTCCCTTCCAGGGGCCCTAATCCAAAATCTATCATCAGATCCTGAGGGGTTTTGTTGGTGCCACTGGGTATTTGGATTTTGATTATTTAATTAAAAAAAAAAATTTCTCCTTCAAACACAACATTGAAGGGCTCTAAATCTCCAAATATAAACAAAATACCTCTTTGTTGGTAAAATATGGATCCAAACAAAATGCTTCTGTCAAAATGAAGTTTCTAAAATATTTCAGGAAAAAATTCACTAAACCATCTGATGATAAGGTTGGAAAAGATTCCATTGTCCACACCCAAAACAAAGGAAACTGAATCCCTACTTTAACTGGAGACTGCTGCTATTTGTTTCATGGATAAAAGCCAAATTACACATATTTTTGTGACTTCAGTCAAGAATCAAGGTCAATCACCAGATTTTCTTCCACACCAACAATGCAAACAGCAGCATGGATACAGATGTTCCTTCTCCCTTTCACCATAAGTTTTTAAATTTGGTTTTTCCTGTCAGAGCAGCTAAGATTTCTTAGTTTGTCAAAAGGGTAGCCATTAAGAAAATCACTTAGCTAATCAACAAGAAAATTAGCTAGCAAGCCTGATAAAGAGCAGAGAGGAGCAACACTAACAGCGATCTGTACACACAAATTAAGGCAGTAAAGAGTTGCTCTGATAAGCACTTTTAAACTCTTAGTAGTACTCAAAAAACTGAGCATCGCTAGTTATTAGGGGTCAAGCAGCAGTTTTAAACTTTTCTTCTTGTCTCACTCGGTTGCCAAAACAATCTCAACAGTCAGTCTTGAGTTTCACGGAGGGATGTGCAGAGAAAGAGAGCAGTAGACAGAGGAAACAGAAAAAGTATCAGGGCAACTCACCTTCCTTTCCAACCACTTTTCTATTCTTCTTCTATTTGTTGCTGTTTGAGGAACCAGCTAACATTTGTTTAATTTTGTGAAAAGCTGCATTTCCTAAGTAAATAAACAGTGGAAATAAACCTGTGACCCTCATGAAAGATGGTGTCAGATTTTGAAGCACATGGTTATCAAGCAAAAACTCAGTATCAGAATTTTTATAGTTATATTTTATACATGCAGTTGATAAATATATATATATTTTAAAGCTGATAATCTTTAATTTAGACACAGTGATTTTTTTTGGTGGAGAATAACATAACTAAATAATTGTAAATTTCATATTTAATCTAAATGTCTTCAGTTTTCTACAGAAGTTAAATTTTTATCAAAAGTTTACATTGGAAATACTACAGATTAAGAAGAATCTGCTAATGTAATAATACTAATGTCTTCTCTCAGATTTTAGGTAGGACAGGAAAACCTCCCTAATCTAATCACTTCTTATAAAATGCTTGAAATGCTTTGCTCAATCCTAGATTTAATAATTTCTCCCTTTAGTTGGTTGAAAATATATCTAAATTAGTAAGAACCCACTTCTGCCAACTCATTCCAGGAAAATATTCATTTCCACCTGCCAAATCATACCTCTGCTCCAGGTTGGCCTTTATTAAGATGAATGTCCTGCCTCCACTCCCATCTCCATGGGACCTGGTGATCATAGTCAGTCCTGAATGACCCTCAATATATCAGAAATAGAAGATAACCAATAACAGTAAAACATGTTTAAATGATCACTTAAATTAGCCTTATAAAATAGTAAGTGAGAGTCTGAAGGAGTAACTGCCCAAGGATAAATAAACCATTTTGAGTACATTATAAATTCAAAAGTATTAGATAAGTAATAAATTTTATTTAAAATTCCTCAATAAAGAGATCAGTGAATGAAGATGCTTAACAAATTTTTAAAAAGGGAGAAATGTGCTTTTAATTTGGTAAACCAGAAAGTCTCAGGTAAATATAACACAATATATTCGATATGTTTCACATACTGCTGAATTTAAGTTTTAAATTCTTAATGTAAAAATAATCTACTCTGTAATCAATTTACAAAATTCATAAATTAATTTTATTTATAAATCTAGGATAAAATTGTTGCTAGAATTACTTAACACATTTAATATTTTCAAAATATTTAAAAACATTTTTACTAGTTCAGTTTTCTTTTTTCTTTTTTTTTTTTTTTTAAAGATTTTATTTATTTGAGAGCGAGAATGAGAGACAGCATGAGAGGGAGGAGGGTCAGAGGGAGAAGCAGACTCCCTGCCGAGCAGGGAGCCCGATGCGGGACTCGATCCCGGGACTCCAGGATCATGACCTGAGCCGAAGGCAGTCGCTTAACCAACTGAGCCACCCAGGCGCCCTCTAGTTCAGTTTTCAAATGAGAAAAGATATTACTATATCACTGATATCTGAGCTTTAAAATAAAACCAGTACTTACTATAATTAATTTACTTAAATATACTATATATATAATATGCTTAAAATACTGCACTGAACCAGAAACTGTTTTAAAGATTTTGCAGTAGTTTCAAATTTTTTAAATTTTCATGTATGAAAAGATTTTGACTTAATCGTTGAAAATGAAGAAGCCTAGATACTTCAGACATAACTCAATTTATATGGATATTTAAACATGTATCTAGGTGTTTCTTCTAAGATTTTTAAAAGCAAAGCATCAGGTCTTCTACAAAAATTCACAAATTCATATAAGTTATCTTACATAATCTGTAAAGGAAAAAGTAGGCTTAAAACATCATTTGAGTGAGAATGAAAAGAACTATATTCTCTTCCTATGAGGACCAAGACTCCTAACCAACCATGATGACAAAGGGCAGATTTTTTAGAGAAATGAAATTATTTCTACATTACTTGATTAACATTAAATTCCACTTGGCAGCACTATTAACTTACTTGCTACCTGAGACTTCCACTTTACTTTTTTTCTCTAAGATGGCTACAGAAAGCATGTATCCTGTTCACAGTCAAATTAAAACTATCACAAGCCTCGCAAACTGTGAAGCTGGATTCTGATTTGCAAGAGTAAACCACTGGTAATTATGTATAACAAATTCTTCACTTGACAAAATTATGGTTTGTAGTGCTCCTTTAAGTAGAGTACCTCTATTTAAAGATTAATTTATTTATTTTGAGAGAGAGAGAGTGGGGGGGCAGTCGCAGAGGGGGAGGGGGGAGAGAGAGAGAGAGAGAGAATCTCAAGCAGACTTCCCGCTGAGCAAAGAGTCCTACACAGGGCTCCATTTCATGACCCTGAGATCATGACCTGAGCCAAAATCAAGTCGGACACTTAACTGATTGAGCTACCCAGGCGCCCCTACCTCTAATGTATTTAGAAGAGATTTCAGCAAATGATATACCTGATAAAGGGTTTGTATCCAAAACCTATAAAAAACTTATCAAACTCAACACCCCCCCAAAATAATCCAGTTAAGAAATGGGCAGAAGACACGATATAAGAGACATTTTTCCAAAGATATCCAGATGGCCAACAGACACATGAAAAGCTGCTCAACATCATTCATCATCAGGGAAATACAAATCAAAACCACGATGAGGCTAAAATTAACAACACAGGAAACGAGATGTTGGCGAGGATGTGGAGAAAGGGGAACCCTCTTACACTGCTGGTGGGAATGCAAACTGGAGCAGCCACTCTGGAAAACAGTATGGAGATGCCTCAAAGAGTTAAAAATAGAACTACTCTATGCCCCAGCAATTGCACTACTAGGTATTTACCCAAAGGATACAAAAATACTGATCTGAAGAGGCACATGCATCCCGATGTTTACAGCAGCACTATCAACAATAGCCAAATTATGGAAAGAACCCAAATGTCCATCAACTGATGAATGGACAAAGAAGACATGAGATATAGATATAGATAGATAGATAGCTAGATAGCTAGCTAGCTAGCTAGCTACACATACACAATGGAGTATTACTTAGCCATCAAAAAGAATGAAATCTTTGTGCAAGACTGGTGAATCACAGATCTGTACCTCTGAAACAAATAATGCAATATATGTTAAGAAAAAAAAAAAAAAGAAGATAGCAGGAGGGGAAGAATGAAGGGGGGGAAATCAGAGGGGGAGACGAACCATGACAGATGATGAACTCTGAAAAATAAACTGAGGGTTCTGGAGGGGAGGGGGGTGGGAGGATGGGTTAGCCTGGTGATGGGTATTAAAGAGGGCACGTTCTGCATAGAGCACTGGGTGTTATGCACAAACAATGAATCATGGAACAATACATCAAAAACTAATGATGTAATGTATGGTGATTAACGTAACAATAAAAATTTTTTAAAAAGAATGAAATCTTTCCATTTGCAATGCCATGGATGGAGCTAGAGTGTATTGTGCTAAGCGAAATAAGTCAGTCAAAGAAAGACAAATAACATATGCTTTCACTCACGTGGAATTTAAGAAACAAAACAGATGAACGTAGAAGGAGGGGAAAAAAAGAGAGGGAAGCAAACTGACTCTTTTTTTTTTTTTTTAAAGATTTTATTTATTTAACAGAGAGAGATATAGCGAGAGCAGGAACACAAGCAGGGGGAGTGGGAGAGGGAGAAGCAGGCTTCCCGCAGAGCGGGAAGCCCGATGTGGGACTCGATCCCAGGACCCTGGGATCATGACCTGAGCCGAAGGCAGACGCTTAACGACTGAGCCACCCAGGCGCCCAGCAAACTGACTCTTAAGTATAGAGAACAAACTGAGGGCTGCTGGAGGGGAGATGGGCAGGGGATGGGCTAGGGATAGGTATTAAGGAGGGCGCTTGTGTTGAGCACTGAGTGTTATATGCGAGTAATGAATCACTAAATTCCATTCCTGAAACCAGTATTTCACCATATGTTCACTAACTAGAATTTAAAGAAAAATTTGAGGAAAAAAAATACAGGAGATTTCAAATTGCAAAAACAGAATTTGCCATCAAATTGTTATTACATTGCCCCAACTCTTCGTAATGCCAGTCAGTGAGAAGTAGGGCTCATATATCATGTTTTTGAGAGCTTAAGAGGGTGCACACCAAGTGCCCCAACACAACCAGACTTTAACAGTCAACTGTTTGCTAAACAGATAAAGAAAAAAACCTTACGCAATTGACAAGTGTGTTTCATGCAAACACATTCATTGCCTGGAAACCTGGTAAATGTTTGTTTTGAAAGTAACCTTATAGTCTTTTCATATGCACTTTATCACTATTGGATTGGAGAGCAACTTATGACAATAAATTTTAATATTTTAATATTTATTTAATATTTAATATTTTTCTCAACATTATGATTTTGGCTTTAATTTTGTCACCTCCATCCCCTCCGACATACACACAAACCCACATATATACACACATTAATGGTAACTTTCACATATCTGGAATGCATTTCCTAAATTCCATATAGATCATGTTTAAATATAAATTATAACCCCCAAACATTAAGTCGCTCTAATCTCCTTCATGGAAAAAAGAGAGCGTTGCTTAAACACTTTGTTGGAATAAACACGATTCTAGGCAACAGTCAAATTACTATCCTCCTTATTAGCATGGGTACACCTTCTCTCAATGTTTGCGTATTACCCAACAAAAATGCCAACCACTGTTGTATTTCAACAATACTTTGTGTAATGAAGCAGACCCAAATGGAAATGTTCACTAAGGCTACACTTCCCTTCAAGAAACTCCCAGCACCTAGATAAAACCCCTTATCAGAGACAAAGGCCTTCAGAGACAAACTATCTGAAGTTACCTGGTTATTATCCTAAGACTGATGGCTTTACAACTAATTGACAGGGAAAGTTTTTCTCATCTGGGGTTGAAGGAAGGGAATTTACCATTTCTGTCTTGCATTCAGAAACAAAACTCAAAGTTAAGTAATCTATCTAAAGGGATTTTTTGGTGTGTTTTTTAATTTATTTTATTTTTTTTCCTTGGTAACACTTGGCAAAATGTTGAAAACAGAAAAATCCACTGGAGAAAAAGTAGTTATAAAATAAATAACATAGAACTGGGTTAATAATACCTTTAACGCATAAATAAGTCTTGCAAATAGAAAAGAGGAGCACATAGGATTAACCACAACATGGAGAAAAATATATGCTCAAATCATATAAAAAATGCTCAAGTCACCAATGAAAATTAAAATAAATGATTGTAATTCTTCATTTCTCAAACTGGCGGTTAAACACACACACACACACACACACAAAACTAATTCGGACGCGCAACAGTTGCTCTCATATAGAGTGCTACGGAAGTATAAACCAGCACAATCTTTCTGAAGGACAATTTGGCATATCAGTTCAAACACCTTTAAAATGCTCATACTCCTTTATTTAATTTTACTTCTAAGAATTTATTTTAAGAAAATAAAGAGGGGCGCCTGGGTGGCTCAGTTGGTTAAGCGACTGCCTTCGGCTCAGGTCATGATCCTGGAGTCCCAGGATCGAGTCCCGCATCGGGCTCCCTGCTCGGCACGGAGTCTGCTTCTCCCTCTGACCCTCCCCCCTCTCATGTGCTCTCTCTCTCTCAAATAAATAAATTAAATCTTAAAAAAAAAAAAAAGAAAAGAAAGAGAAATAGGCAAAAGATTAATCCAAGTATTTCCATCATAGTGCCATTTATAATAACAACAACAACAAAAAAGAATAATATTCTAAAAGCCCAGTAATACAGAATTGGTATAGGCATAAAATAAAAGGCAATGGAGCTACTTAGAAAGAAAGCAGCTGTAAAAGAATAGTGACATGAGAAAGTGTTCACTATTTAATGCTCAGTGAAAAAACATAGCAGGTTATAAAACAGAGTGATCATTCCAATCCTAATGTTATGTCTCCCAGTTATGTATCTGTTTGTTCGTGTGTGTGCATACATGGGGTACAGAACAGTAGGACTGCTGACATGCAAACAAACGAAATCACTGCTGATCTTTGAGTGGTAAAATATGGGTAATTTAAAAAATATCGTCACCTTTGTGCTTTTTTTTTTGGATTTGCCAATGTTCCATAATGAATTGGTACAATTCAAGGAACAATGGGGGGGGGGGTGGACGTAATTACTCAGGAAAATAAAACTGTTAAGTTCCTATGTAGGTGATAGTGTCTGATAACTAGAATAACAGTGCTCAGGATAATGAAAATGATGTTCCTACAAAAGACTAAAACTGACTCTTTGCCCATATAAATGAAAAGACTGGTATCACTCTCCACCTGGCAAAAGCAGCCATATGACGCAGTATTATATAACCTAATACCACGCTATTTAGATAGGTTTTCTGCACTACCACTTAGATATCTTCCCAGGAAAATAGTCAAATCACCCTCATAAGAACCACAGGCTTAAATGAAGCTATAGTCATAGTAAAGAAAGCACCAAAATTGCCCTTCTATAAAATGAAGGTAACAGCACTATCGATCCTAGTCTCTCAGACAAAGAACTACGCATTTCTCAAGATAATACTAATACTGCTTTTAATATCAACAACAAAAATTCATGGCATATTTTATAATAACTAAGATACCTTAAGTTCCCATAACCTAGTATATCGTATACTCCATTTTTTATTGTCTATATTTTAAAGGTTATATTTTCTATCTGTTCACTGAGCTTATAAGTAGGCTTAACAAGTTACAGTTAAGCTGATTATTTTGCACATGAAGATATGACTACAATTTCCTGAATAAACAGATATCAATCAACAAATATTTATTGTGTGTCTTCCATGTTCCGTGAATCTTGCCAAGTACTGAAAGAAAATATTTTTAAGTATTGGCAAATCATTCCCTAGATCACATACGAGACAAGGAATTTATTTCTCCAAATTTAGTCTAATAATGACTACTGAATATTTATGAATATGAATAATTAGCTAACCCTTATACATTTCTTGTTAGTTTATTCTCTAACTGGAACCATTTTATTACTTTATAATACCATTTTAGTAAGTTTTCCTTTTGTTATTATAGTAAAATATACATGACATAAAATTTATCTTTTCGTCATTTTTAGATATACAGTTCAGTTGTGTTAAATACATTCACATTATTGTGCTACCATCACCACTATCCATCTCCAGAACTTTTTCATCTTCTCAAACCAAAATTCTGTACCATTTAAACAATTATTCCCCATTCTCTGCCCCCATCCCACCCAGCCCTTGGCAACTAATATTCTATTTTCTGTTTCCATGAATTTGACCACCTAAGTACCTCATGTAAGTGAAATCATATAATATTTGTCCTTTTATGTCTGGCTTCTTTCAGTTAGCATAATGTCTTCAATGTTAATCCATGTAGCAGCATGTGTCAGAATTTCATTTCTTTTTTAACACTGAGTAATGTGCATTACACGTATATATCTCACTTTATCCATTCATCCATCAATGGACATTTGGGTTATTTCCACCTTTTGGCTATTGCAAATAATGTTGCAATGCACACTGGTGTACAAATATCTAGTCAAGTCCCTGATTTCAAATCCTTTGAGAATATACCCAGAAGTGGAATTGCTAGATAAGTTTTGCTTTCAAAAATTCCAACTTGCAATAACATATCTTTTGATTTTTTAAAGATTTTATTTATTTATTTTAGAGAGAGAGAGAGAGAGAGCAGGGAGAGGAGCAAAAGGGGAGGGATAAGGAGAGGACAGAATTTCAAAGAGACTCTACTCTAAGCAGGGAAGCCCGAGGCAGGGCTGGATCCCAGGACCCTGAGATCATGACCTGAGCTGAAACCAAGAGTCAGAGGCTTAACCAACTGAGCCACCCAGGTACCCCTATCTTTCAATTTTTTTAAAAAAATCAGTATCATCAAATTCAGTCTTTAGGCTTTTTTTTTTTTTTTTAAGTAGGCTCCACGCTGGGCCTGACCTTCCCTGAGATCGTGAGATTAAGACCTGAGCTGAGACAGAGTCAGACATTTAGTCAACTGAACCACCCAGGTGCCCCTCTATACTGAATTTTTAACTGCAAAATAGCTATTTCATTCTCTTTCATGGTATACTTTAAAAGCCCAAATTAAAAATAAAAGTACTTTTCATACTTAGGACTTAAAGGTAAATCTCCTGATAATACCAGTGTTAGCCAACTTTTCTCCAACAAAATGCATCGTGCTTTGGTGATGTCATCCATAAATACCCTTCCTGTTTCCCCACACCTTGTATCCTCTGCATTTCAGCATCAACTGTCATTCTTAACCACCAAGCCATTCTGTCCTTGTAGCTGATATGTTCCCCTCCAACTATTAACACATTCTTATCTCCCACTGCCAAATAACACATACACATTTTTTTAAGATTTTATTTATTTGGAAAATCTAAGATGTACTATATGTTGGCTAACTGAACCTAATAAAAAAAATATTTTATTTATTTGAGAGAGAGAGAGAGTGCACATGAGAGAGAGAGCACTAGCAGTGGGGAGGGGCAGAGGGAGAGGGAGAAGCAGACTCCCTGCTAAGCAGGGAGCAAAATGGGGGACTTGATCCCAGGACCCTGGGATCATGACCAAGTCGAAGGCAAATGCTTAACCAACTAAGCCACCCAAACGCCCCTAACACATACATATTTTAATAATGCCACCACAATGCTCACAATTTTGCTGTTAAACTAAGAGTTACTTAATGGGAAGAATTCCAGCCAAATGGAGTAAGAACAAAGTAGTATGTTTCAGATCAAATTGTGACTCTCCCTCAACACAATATTTCATTTCATACCACCATAAAAACCAGATGCAACACAGCTGGTCCATAATACAAATATTACTATCTGTTATTCAGTGGTGTTACAAAAGGATACCACTATTTTTTTAAAAATTATGCAGTGTATGTTAAGAAAAAAAAAAAAAAGAAGATAGCAGGAGGGGAAGAATGAAGGAGGTAAGTCGGAGGGGGAGACGAACCATGACAGACAATGGACTCTGAAAAACAAACTGAGGGTTCTGGAAGGGAGGGGGGAGGGAGGATGGGTTAGCCTGGTGATGGGTATTAGGGAGGGCACGTTCTGCATGGAGCACTGGGTGTTATGCACAAACAATGAATCATGGAACACTACATCAAAAACTAATGATGTAATGTATGGTTATTAACATAACAATAAAAAATTTTAAAAAACTAACATGAAAGGATTCTACTCACATTAATATGTGAGTAGTTCTTAAAATTATGAAAATATAAGTAAAGCATTTTATCACTATTGTCAGTGGAAATATAATCTAGAGATACAAAGCCATTTTCGAATTCCTGTGAATTACTGACCCCTTCAGAAGAGAAATGTAGTTTGTACCAAAAGAAAGAGAGTTATTATGCCTTGTATACAATCCATAATTTTTTTTTTAAAGATTTTATTTATTTATTTGAGACAGAGAGAATGAGAGAGAGAGAGCACATGAGAGGGGGGAGGGTCAGAGGGAGAAGCAGGCACCCTGCCGAGCAGGGAGCCTGATGCGGGACTCGATCCAGAGACTCCAGGATCATGACCTGAGCCTAAGGCAGTCACTTAACCAACTGAGCCACCCAGGCGCCCTACAATCCATAATTTTAAGACACCAGTGGCATGATGAAGTTATTAAAGTCTTTCTGACAAGATAAAGACCACCATAACTCACTGCCACCTTCATCAAAGCTGGTGAATTATGGAATATATGAAGGGTAATTACCCTTCAAGTAAAGTACGTGGGCAGTTTCTTATTATAAATTTTTATCTTTAATACATAATTGTCACACTTTTGTTAACAATTTGAAGCAAGCTGAATTATGTGATTAAGTTATAAAAGAAAATTACTTCTTATCTGTTTATTTCTCATCCATCAAATATATGATTTTTTGTTACTAGGGTCCAGTGATTGGTACTGAAGTCAGTCAGAACTATGGAAATACAAATTAACTGAAATAGGGTAAGACTTTCCTCAATTACTTTTACAGCAAGGAAGGACAAAAAATTTTCAAAGATGTGATACAATTTTAATTCTCAAATCAACAATTAAAGAATCTATTTTGGGGGCATCTGGGTGGCTCAGTCGGTTAAGCGGCTGCCTTCGGCTCAGGTCATGATCCCAGGGTCCTGGGATGGAGTCCCGCATCGGGCTCCTTGCTCTGCGGGGAGCCTGCTTCTCCCTCTCCCTCTGCCTGCTTCTCTGCCTACTTGTGTTCTCTATCTCTCTGTCAAATAAATAAATAAAATCTTAAAAAAAAAAAAAGAATCTACTTTGCCAAATCAATCAACAATGATAGTAATAACCTTGAAATATCTATAATATATCCACCATTTAATAAATCCCAACTATGCACTCACTATACATGCTAAATCATGACTTAAAGAACTCCAATTCCTTAGATGGGAGACTATAAATAAACACTGGATATAACCATTATATCCTGATAATATCCAACTAGTTTCTACTGCAAAGCTCTATGTTTCCATTCATTCACCCAAGAATCCACATCTCTACTAGCCCCTCAAGAGTATCATGAATTTGGATTTCCTTGCTTAGAGTTGCACAATAGTTCCCTTCCAGAAGTAAAGGTGATTGGGATCTTGTCCAGTCTGACTTTAGGCACTCAGACCATAATGTGGCATATTTCCCATACTTTTTACTGAGCCCAGGAAGTCTGTCCAACCATGGGCCATTCCCAGAACACAAGAACTCCAAGTAGCACAGGATACTGAGAGCTGTATTTAGCACCTGCCTGGGCATATGGCCAAGTTACAAGAGCTCTGTGGGTCTGATAGGGCCTAGACATACAAATCCCCAGAACTACATCTATTCTTCTGAGAGCTCCCCGCCTCAAATGAAATGGGTTGAAAAATGTGGATTGTCAAACTGTTTTTCAGGAGGATAAGTAAAATGTTAAAGATGAAGCATTTCTCCCTGGCCTTTACATCAGCATAATGATTTGTAAACTAAGGGAAGATTTTAAGTGAAATTCCAATCATATAATTCAAAAGCGGTGATGAACAGCCTTAATGTACGAATCTCAGATGGAAGAGTAAGATGATTTTCTGCTTCTAGAAGTGCTACCTTCTCCTCACTTGCTGTAAGGGTCAAATGTTGCAGCTGGGAATTATCATTATTATACCTAATTATGATCACACTTTGCTTGGTAGCTTTCTTTCACATAACTTTTGAGGTAGAAATTGTTATGGTATATTCTTGACTTTTGCACTATGCATCAAAAGAGTAGTAATTTACTTATTCGTGTTCAGAGTAAATTATTAATTTGCTACTGACTACTCAGAATGAAGATTAGTGAAACAGATTTGAAATTGTAAAGAATGTGGAGCCTAGTTCCTCCTGACCCTGAACTTTTACCTAACAAACCTGAATGTGTCTGAAATGAAAGGCAAGTTTTAGTTTTCATATATATAGAAATTATACTACATTTCTGGGATACTTCTACATTTTCTCCATGAATGATTCAGAAATTAATTGCTAGAAATCTGTTGGCTTGTAATCATTTCCTTCAATGTTCAGAAGTTCATAAAATTGACAAAAATAAGACTCAGAAACTGTTCATAGCTACAATCTAGAAAGTAAGACTAAGTAGAGAGTGAGAAAATTTGTTTTCAAGATTAATAAAAGCTTATATTTAAGGACTAGCTAGCTAAATGCTAGGCACTTTCCAAAGTACTTTTAGAAGTATAAACTCATTAAGTGCTTACAGAAACCCTATAAAATGGGTACTATCAACCAAGCCATTTTGCAGATGAGGAAACTGAAGCACAGGGAGTTTAAGAAATGTGTCCAAAGTCACGCCTCCTGCCAGTGGGTGGAACTCAGGCTGGCTCCAGAACCTGTGGGCTTAATCACAACACAAACCACCGCCTTTAATTAGAGGCTGCAATAAGAATTTTGTTTTCCTATCTCAGTTCCTTCTCTGAAAATTAATGGATTTCATGTATGCTTGACCCAAGAATGGAATAATGTAAACTTACAAAAAGTAACTTTTGTTTTACTATAGTTTTGCTAACGTATCTACAGACTCAAGTTTTTAAAAGATTATTTATTTAGAGAAAGAGTATGTTGGGGGGGTAGAGAGAGAGAATCTCAAGCAGACTCCCCGCTGAGTGCTGAGCCCAACACAGGACGGAATCCCATGACCCTGAGATCATGACCTAGCAGAAATCAAGAGCCAGACACTTAAATGACTGGGCCACCCAGGTGCCCCTATGTTCTATTAATTATTAAAAATAACTTCATATAAATGATCCAAATATAAGAGTTTATAGACGCATTTAAAGTTCATCATCTTTGGTTAAACCTGAAATGAAATGGACATGCTTAAAAATAACTTTGTACATATATAACCATTTCAATGAATAATTTACAAAATGTAAATACGGGGGGGGGGGGGGAAGAGCAAGATGGCAGAGGAGTAGAAGACCAAAATTTCGTCTGGTTCCCAGGAATTCCGCTGGATAGGGATCAAACCATTCTGAACACCTACGAACTCAAAAGGACATCGAAGAAAAGAATAGCAGCAACTCTCTGAACAGAAAAGCGACAACTTTCTGGAAGGTAGGACATGTGGAGAAGTGAATCCGAGGCAATATTCAGGAGGATAGACGGCAGGGGAGGGGGCCTCCGTTGGCCACTACCAGCAAGTGATAGAGCAGCAGAGCACAAAATCGGAATTTTTAGAAGTCTGCTCTGCTGAGGGACGTCGCTCCAGTGCCTAAGCGGGGGGTGGAAACCTTGCCAGGACAGTGTGGTCTCAGGACCCTCGGGGTCACAGAAAGACCGGGGGTGCCTGAGTGTGGCAGAGCTCTCAGGTATCGGAGCGGGGAAGCCGGCTGCACAGACGGAGCAGAGGAGCAGGCTCTCAGCTCGGGGTTGCCATAAACCGTGATCCACGGCACAGTCGGGCCACTGCTCTTCCAGCAGGGACCCAACAAGCGGCAGATCCAGGGAGACCCCCTTCCTCCCCCGGGAGGAGCGGCGCAAGAGCGCACCACAGGGATCGGCTGGGTTTGGAGACTCCACACAGGGTTGTGGGCCAGAGACAGAAAGGCTTGGTCACAGGCCGGGTGAGCATGGAGTGCGGCCGGAGACCGGGGAGACGGGAGTGACTGACTGCTTTTCTCTGGGGGTACACTGAGGAGCGGGGCCCTGAGTTCTCGGCTCCTCCGGGCGGAGATTGGGAGGCCACCATTTTCACTCTCGTCCTCCAAAGCTGTACAGAAAGCTTGCAGGAAACAAAAGCTCCCGAGAGCAAACCCAAGCAGATTACTTAGTCTGGACCCACAAGGGCGGGGCAATTCCGCCTCCAGCAAAGACACTGGGGAACCACAGCAACAGGCCCCTCCCCCAGAAGATCAGCAAGAACAGCCAGCCAAGACCAAGTTTACCGATCAATGAGAACGGCAGAACGCCAGCACGAGAGGAATACTGCACATAGAATTCATGGCTTTTTTCCCCCTGATTCTTTAGTCTTTCAAAGTTAATTTCTTTAATTTTCTTTTTTTTCTTTTTCTTTTTTTTTTTAATTTTTCTATTTCCCTTTTTCAACCAACATCTTATCTATCCCTTTTTAAAAAATCTTTTTAATTTTTCATTTTTAGAGTTAGATTCTATCCCTTCATAGTAGTTAACCTTATTTTTGGTATATATATAAGTTGTTCTCTCTTTAAAATTTTGGGATACAGTTTCTTCGAACAGACCAAAATATAACCTAAATCTCTAGTGTATGGCTTTGTTCTAGTCTCCTTCCTGATCACATTCTGTCCCCCATTTTTTTTTTAATTTCTCTTCTTTCTTTTTTCAACCAACTTCTTATCAATTCCTTTTATAAACTCTTTTATAATTTTCATCTTTGCAGTCATATTCCATCCCTTCATCTTGTTTACCCTTGTTTTTTACATATGTAAGTTTTTCTTCTAACAGACCAAAATATGCGAAAATCTACTGTGTGGCACTGATCTATGCAGCAGTCTGATCATATTTGATCATATTCTTTTTTTTTTCATCTTTATGTTTTTTTTCTTTCTTTCCCTTTCTTTTCCCCCAGTTTCAGGTCTCTTCTGATCTGTTTAATATATATTTTTCTAGGGTCGTTGTTACCCTGTTAGCATTTGTTCTCTCATTCATCTATTCTCCTCTGGGCAAAATGACAAGATGGAAAAAATCACTCAAAAAAAAAAAACAAGAGGCAGTACTGACTACCAGGGACCTAATGAATACGGACATTAGTAAGATGTCAGAACTAGGGTTCAGAATGACGATTATAAAGATACTAGCTGGGCTTGAAAAAAGCATGGAAGATATTAGAGAAACCCTTTCTGGAGAAATAAAAGTACTAAAATCTAACCAAGTCAAAATCAAAAAGGCTATTAATGAGGTGCAATAAAAAATGGAGGCTCTAACTGCTAGAATAAATGAGGCAGAAGAGAGAATTAGTGATATAGAAGACCAAATGATGGAGAATAAGGAAGCTGAGAAAAAGAGAGATAAAGAACTACTAGATCACAAGGGCAGAATTCGAGAGATAAGTGATACCATAAGACAAAACAATATTAGAAAAATTGGGATCCCAGAAGAAGAAGAAAGAGAGAGAGGGGCAGAAAGTATATTGGAGCAAATTAGAGCAAAAAACTTCCCTAATTTGGGGAAGGAAACAGGCAAAAAATCCAGGAGGCACAGAGAACCCCCCTCAAAATCAATAAAAATAGGTCAACACCCCAACATCTAATAGTAAAACTTACAAGTCTCAGAGACAAAGAGAAAATCCTGAAAGCAGCTTGGGACGAGAGATCTGTAAACTACAATGGTAGAAACATTAGATTGGCAACAGACCTATCCACAGAGACCTGGCAGGCCAGAAAGGACTGGCAGGATATATTCAGAGCACTAAACGAGAAAAATATGCAGCCAAGAATACTATATCCAGCTAGGCTGTCATTGAAAATTGAAGGAGAGATAAAAATCTTCCAGGACAAACAAAAACTAAAAGAATTTGCAATCATCAAACCAGCCGTACAAGAAATATTGAAAGGGGTCCTCTAAGCAAAGAGAGAGCCTACAAGTAACACAGACCAGAAAGGAACACAGACAATATACAGTAACAGTCACCTTACAGGCAATACAATGGCACTAAATTCATATCTTTCAATAGTTACCCTGAATGTAAATGGGCTAAATGCCCCAAACAAAAGACACAGGGTTTCAGATGGATAAAAAAACAAGACCCATCAATAGGCTGTCTGCAAGAGACTCATTTTAGACCCAAAGACACCTCCAGATTGAAAGTGAGGGGGTGGAAAACCATTTACCATGCTAATGGACACCAAAAGAAAGCTGGGTTGGCAAACCTTATATCAGACAAATTAGATTTTAAACCAAAGACTGTAATAAGAGATGAGGAAGGACACTGTATCATACTTAAAGGGTCTATCCAACAAGATCTAACAATTGTAATTATCTATGCCCCTAACATGGGAGCAGCCAATTATATAAGGCAATTAATAACAAAAGCAAAGAAACATATCAACAACAATATAATAATAGTAGGGGACTTAAAAATCCCCCTCACTGAAATGGACAGATCATCTAAGCAAAAGATCAACAAGGAAATAAAGACTTTAAATGATACACTGGACCAAATGGACTTCACAGATATATTCAGAACATTCCATCCCAAAGCAACAGAATACACATTCTTCTCTAGTGCCCATGGAACATTCTCCAGAATAGATCACATCCTAGGTCACAAATCAGGTCTCACCCGGTACCAAAAGATTGGGATCATTCCCTGCATATTTTCGGACCACAGCACTTTGAAACTAGAACTCAATCACAAGAGGAAAGTTGGAAAGAACTCAAATACATGCAGGCTAAAGAGCACCCTACTAAAGAATGAATGGGTCAACCAGGAAATTAAAGAAGAATTAAAAAATTTCATGGAAACAAATGAAAATGAAAACACAACTGTTCAAAATCTTTGGGATGCAGCAAAGGCAGTTCTAAGAGGAAAATATATAGCAATACAAGCCTTTCTCAAGAAACAAGGAAGGTCTCATATACACAACCTAACCCTATAACTAAAGGAACTGAAGAAAGAACAGCAAATAAAGCCTAAACCCAGCAGGAGAAGAGAAATAATAAAGATCAGAACAGAAATACAAACCAAAAGATCAGTAGAACAGATCAACAAAACTAGGAGCTGGTTCTTTGAAAGAATTAATAAGATTGATAAACCCCTCGGTAGACGTATCAAAAAGAAAAGAGAAATGACCCAAATAAATAAAATCATGAATGAAAGAGGAAAGATCACAACCAACACCAAAGAAATACAAACAATTATAAGAACATATTATGAGCAACCATATGCCAGCAAATTCGATAATCTGGAAGAAATGGATGCATTCCTAGAGATGTATAAACTACCAAAACTGAACCAGGAAGAAATAGAAAACCTGAACAGACCTACAACCACTAAGGAAATTGAAGCAGTCATCAAAAATCTCCCAACCAACAAATCAGTGGCATTCCTATACACCAACAACAAGACAGAAGAGAGAGAAATTAAGGAGTCGATCCCATTTACAATCGCACCCAAAACCATAAGATACCTAGGAATAAATCTAACCAAAAAGGCAAAGAATCTGTACTCAGAAAACTATAAAATACTCATGAAAGAAATTGAGGAAGACACAAAGAAATGGAAAAATGTTCCATGCTCATGGATTGAAAGAACAAATATTGGGAAGATGTCAATGCTACCTAGAGCAATCTACACATCTAAGGCAATCCCTATCAAAATACCATCAACTTTTTTCAAAGAAATGGAACAAATAATCCTAAAATTTGTATGGAATCAGAAAAGACCCCAAATAGCCAGAGGAATGTTGAAAAAGAAAAGCAAAGCTGGTGGCATCACAATTCTGGACTTCAAGCTCTATTACAAAGCTGTAATCATCAAGACACTATGGTACTGGCACAAAAACAGACACATAGATCAATGGAACAGAACAGGGAGCCCAGAAATGGACCCTGAAATTTATGGTCAACTGATCTTTGACAAAGCAGGAAAGAATGTCCAATGGAAAAAAGACAGTCTCTTCAACAAATGTTGTTGGCATAATTGGACAGCCACATGCAGAAGAATAAAACTGGACCATTTCCTTACACCACAAACAAAAATAGACTCAAAATGGATGTAAGACCTAAATGTGAGACAGGAGTCCATCAAAATCCTAAAGGAGAACATAGGCAGCAACCTCTTTGACCTCAGCTGCAGCAACTTCTTCCTAGAAACACCGCCAAAGGCAAGGGAAGCAAGGGCAAAAATGAACTATTGGGACTTCATCAAGATAAAAAGCTTTTGCACAGCAAAAGAAACAGTCAACAAAACCAAAACACAACCGACAGAATGGAAGAAGATATTTGCAAATGACATATCAGATAAAGGGCTAGTATCCAAAATCTATAATGAACTTATCAGACTCAACACCCAAAGAACAAATAATCCAATCAAGAAAGGGGCAGAAGACATGAACAGACATTTCTGCAAAGAAGACATCCAAATGGCCAACAGACACATGAAAAACTGCTCAACATCACTCAGCATCAGGGAAATCCAAATCAAAACCTCAGTGAGATATCATCTCACACCTGTCAGAATGGCTAAAATTAACAAGTCAGGATACGACAAATGTGGCAGGGATGCAGAGAAAGGGAAACACTCCTCCTACACTGTTGATGGGAATGCAAGCTGGTGCAGCCACTCTGGAAAACAGTATGGAGGTTCCTCAAAAAGTTGAAAATAGAGCTACCCTACGACCCAGCAATTGCACTACTGGGTATTTACCCCAAAGATACAAATGTAATGATCTGAAGGGATATGTGCACCCTGACGTTTAGAGCAGCAATGTCCACAATAGCCAAACTGTGGAAAAAGCCAAGATGTCCATCGACAGATAAATGGATAAAGAAGATGTGGTGTATACATACAACAGAATATTATGCAGCCATCAAAAGGAATGGAACCTTGCCATTTGCAACGACGTGGATGTAACTGGAGGGTATTATGCTGAGCGAAATAAGTCAATCAGAGAAAGACCTGTATCATATGATCTCACTGATATGAGGAATTCTCAACCTCAGGAAACAAACTGAGGGTTGCTGGAGTGGTGGGGGGTGGGAGGGATGGGGTGGCTGGGTGATAGACATTGGGGAGGGTATGTGCTATGGTGAGCACTGTGAATTGTGTAAGACTTTTGAATCACTCACCTGTACCTCTGAAACAAATAATACATTATATGTTAAAAAAAAAGAAGATAGTAGGAAGGGAAAAATGAAGGGGGGGAAATTGGACGGGGAGATGAACCATGAGAAACTATGGACTCTGAGAAACAAACTGAGGGTTCTAGAGGGGAGGGGGGTGGGGGGATGGGTTAGCCTGGTGATGGGTATTAAAGAGGGCACGTATTGAATGGAGCACTGGTTGTTATATGCAAACAACAAATCACAGAACACTACATCAAAAACTAATGATGTAATGTATGGTGATTAACATAACATAATAAAAAAATAAAAACAAAACAGTAAAAAAAAAAAAAAAAAGGAAAATGTAAATACCATGGTGAAAACTCCCAATACCACCCTAATCCCCACTGGCTTTCAAAGTTCTGGAGTCAGATTTTCAACTAGGCAAGACATCTCTTGGATGGTTAAGGTCACCTCATATTCAACAGTTTTATCGTTTCCCCCAAGCATACACTTTCTAAACACATTTGTACCGTGTTTAATTATACCATCTAATCAACCCAAAAAGAAACTTCCTATTTTTTTCACTCTACTCTTGCCTTCAATCCCCTCAATGCAATAATTCATGTTAAAGTTCCACTAATTCTGTCTCTGACATGTCTCCTGAATCTGTCACCTACCTTCATTCCTATATTCACTGCTCCAGTTCTCAGCCCCATTTTCTTACCCCATGAACCTGTAAAGGTAACAGCTTCTAACAGATTGCCTTATCCTCCGGTTTTTTCCTTAATCAGTCCTTCGTAAATATCTACCAGAGTTCTCTTCTAAAATAAAAAAAAAATTTTAAACTTTTAAGTTTCCAATTGTTTATAGCAGAAGTTATATTAGACTCACCAGAGGGGCTTGTTAAAACAGATTGCCGAAGAACCCCCTCCCCCTTTCTGATTCAAAAGGACTGGGATAGGGCCCAAGAATCTGCATTTCCTACAAGTTCCTAGGTGGTGCTAATGCTGCTGGGCCAGAGACCACACTAGTTTTTTCAACCAGTGCTGTGCATAAAACTACATGGGGAAGTTTTACAAAATGCCCTTCCACACCCTAAACCAGACACATGCAGGACTTGATTGCCTTGGTTTTTTTTTAATCCTCCAGGTAATTCTGATTTGCAGAATCTGTATTGTATACTTGTGATCTGTATTGTATACTTGAAACTTGCTTAGAGGATAGATCTTAAGTGTTCTCACCACACACACCCACACATACCCACACACACAAATGGCAACTATATGACCTGATGGATACCTTAATTAGCTTGACTGTGATCATTTCACAATGTATACATGTAGTAAAACATCAGGTTGTACATTTTAGACATACACAGTTTTTACTTGTCAATTATACCTCAATAACACTGGGGAAAAATAAAGAACAATGTAGCAAGGTGTCCTCTATTTTTATTTGCTAAATCTGGCAATCCTACCCATATTCTCATTTCAAACTGGGCCCTACAATTTGTGTAACCCCTCCTGATCATGACAACAAATTTAAACATTAACTTCAGAAGGCAAATGAATGAACTGAGTAATATACAACACCAGTTGGGATCACACGGAATGAAAAACTTTCTTACTTTTTCTTTGAGCATTTTCCTTTGCTGCCCTCGAATCCCCCACAGAAACACACCCTGATGTACAACTTTCCTGCCAAGTTTCCATCTGCACAAAGGTGTAAAAGTGCCGCTGCCAAGTAAGAAATAAAATCCTGGAAATGAAAGCCCTGTAGAGATTTAGACACAGCAACAATATGACGAGTTTAACAGAAAGAATGAAAATTTAAAGAAATATTTTTTCACAAAAGCACAATTTCCCTAAAAAAAGGTAACTGGAAAAAAGAAGCTAACATGTTGCCTATATCAGTATCACCAATAACATAAAATTGAGAAGAGAGAGAGCACGGGGAATAGAGAACTTAACTGATTCTGCCTTTTCTACTACCTGGCACTTACAAATCTAATATTGACTTTGGAAATATTTCTAAACACTGTGATGCTATTTTGATTTTTAAATATTACGTTTGAAAGGTTTATGTCCACTTCTCAATAAATAGAGATGTTTTTCCTTCAACTGTCTTACCGAAGTCAGGGGGAGATTTTTCTTTCTTTCTTTTTTATAGCTGTCAATCATATATATTATTTGTGTCTACTTCAAACTCATTTTGCAATAAAGGTTTTCAAAATCCTCTCTCCTTCCTCTGGGGGAATAACAAAGGGTGAAACAAACAAGGAAGATGACTTTATATAATCCTTTCATTTCAGATCCTGGTTCCTTCCTGCTGTGAACTTCATGCCAGAATTCTGCTTTACTGTGCTTCAGATATGGACAAGATGAAAGAAACTCTTATATCCTATAAAGAGTAAGTTCACCTTTGGTGTAAATGTTGGAGAAATGTGAAGAATGATTTAATCTTTGACGAAAATATAATGTGTCCTGAAAGTTGAGTTCAGGTTTGAAATGCTCCAAACGTTTAACTCCTAAGAATACCAATTTCACAAGCAGGATGTAACAGTTACCTATCCTTCATCAGTTCAATGCTTAAGGCTTGCAGCAAGTTGACTGGAGTAGGTAGCGACAAAAGCAGACTGCCTGGCTTCAGATCCCAGTTCTACCTCTTATGAACCCTCTGACCTTGTGCAGGCTTCTTGGGCTCGTGGTACCTCGCCCACATAAGGGGGATGATGATAGTATCTATTTCATAGGGCGGCTGTAAGCATCAAAAGGTACAGTTCTTGGAAGAAGGCCTTGTCCGCAAAAGCATCATGGAAGTGTTGTTAACATTAGTATTAAAAATATTTCTGTCTCATCTAGGAAAATAAGTCCCTTGTATACAATAGTAAACTTCTCACTTATTTTTCCTGGCATGCATGATGGATATCAAGGTTTTAAAGAAAAGTATTGTTTTGTCTTTTATTTCCTATCAAGAATCAGACCTTGCAAAAAGCTAAAATGATTTTACAAATATCGCCTGGTTGAGAGACATTGTAATGTACAAAGAGCAGCGGGGAGACACCCAAGAGATTTATTAAAGTCCTGGTTCAACTTAAACTGTGACTGCACTTTAGCTTTTAGTCCTTTTCTCATCTGTAAAATGAGTAGGTACTCATACAATTTCTAATGTTTCTTGCAGAACTAAAATTCTACTTTTATAACCTTTAACATCAATGTCAAACTTGTCAGAAAGGAATTCCAGGAACTCCTACTTATTAAAGGGCCTTTTTAGGGTAGCTTTTCTTGAAATTCTCATTCTCTCATACTATGAAATTTATCATCCTATACTGTTCATACTTCCCACCCCTCCAAAGCCAGGCAATAAAATAATCCCACTGTTAAGTGACCCGAAAAACAAGAATGAGAAATTGGTAAGAGCCTCCATTACTACCCAACCCTGACAGAAAAATTAATAATACCTATTAGTGTGGTATGCAATTTATCCATATTAACAAATATTATGTTATTCTAATGGCAGATTTTAGAGTAGTGCTTCTCAACCTGGGGCAATTTTACCCCCCACGAGACATTTGGCAATGTCAGAAGTCATTTTTGGTTATCACAACTAGGGGAGTGCACTGGCATCAAGTGGGAAGAAGCCAGGGATGCTGCTAAACATCCTCTGATACAAGGACAGCCCCACACAACAAAGAATTAATGACCTCACCCAAATGTTAAAAGTGCAGAGGCTAAGAAACCCTGTCCTCAAGAATGGTTTTCCCCGGGGGCAGTACTGCCCCCTAGAGGGCGATGCAGATAGCCTGTCATCAGGGTTGGGGTGAGAAGGGGGCTACTGGCATTGGTAGGTGGGGTCCAGAAATACATCATGCAATGCGCAAGACATTCCTTCTTAATGAAGTACTGTACCATATCCTACTCAGCTTTCAAACGTCCCATGAACCACAATGGTGATAAACTTGTTTATGATTATCTGAGCCCAGAACCTAATTCCGTTTTACATACAAACACATAATTTTTTTTTAAAGATTTTATTTATTTATTTATTTTTAATTTTTTTTTTTAGAGAGCAAGCGAGAGAGAAACAGCATGAGAGGGGAGAGGGTCAGAGGGAGAAGCAGGCTCCCCGCTGAGCCGGGAGCCCGATGTGGGACTTGATCCCAGGACCCTGGGATCATGACCTGAGCCGAAGGCAGACGCTTAACCATCTGAGCCACCCAGGCGCCCACAAAATTTTTTGTATGGCTTAAAAACTTCTGTGTTTAGAAATGAAACTACATAAATCAAGAGAAGACAGCATTTTGTTTGATTTGGAACTCTGCCAAGAGTTGCTCATCATTTTGGAAAAATAACATCACCAACAACGCCATTCATAGTATCTGAGTGGCCAATACAACAAAAACATCAATCTTTGTGTACATCTGCCACATACCCTGTGATTCTACATATAGGCACAGCTTCTGAATACTTCATATTTCTTCCTGTGTAACTGAAACTAAGCATTTACATATTAAAATGTATATTATTTCATTATAAATTACTTCATTTGCATTGTCATTTTATATTAGTTAGGGATTTTATATATGTGTGTGGGTACATATATATATATACTATATATTTTTTAATTATGCGTGCAGGCAGGTTATATTACATACGAATTTCATTTCATGGTACTAAAGAGGGTACTATAAAACACATGTTATAAAAAAGAGGCATTGGATATTACGGTTTAAGGATCTCTGCTTTACAGATGACCTCATTTGACTCCTTCGTTTTATGGAAGTCAAGTTGGAGGCCCAGAAAGGAGCCCAGATTCTCCTCATGGCAAGTCCACAACATGTCATTCTGATCTTACATCCATGCTATCAAAAGATCTCTGAGTAGAAGGGACTGCTTGATTCAAATTCACACAAACTGTCCCTCCAAATATACAATATAAACCTGACCTGTACAGCATCCACATATAAAATATTACTATGGGAACCAGGACAAGGACAAACTGTGAAAATTGTTCGTGCCAACCCATCAGAAAGCAAAGTTTCCTTCATTTGGTTGTTTGTGCGATCTTCCATGTAAAAACAAAGTGAATGAAAATGAAAATGACTCATTTCAGAGGTTTATCATTTGGCAAGATTAAATCACCACAGGTCTCAAATTTCCTCAGGAAACAATATGCCACAGACCAGGCTTTGGAAGGAAACAATAACAAGTAATCTATTTGAGCAGTCCCCAAACTCATTTTACCCATTCATATGGAGTCCAGTTTTCATCTCACTCTAAATGCCAGAGAGACCAAATGCCTGTTTTGATTACAGTGACTCCTTAATATGATTTTTGGTAATATTACAATCTCCTTCCTGAAACCTTAATTTTCCCTCTTGTTTACTTGTGAGGCAAACATTAATTGAGTGCTTCTTGTTTAAAACACTGTACAGAATGCTCTAGGGAATTATAAACTAGAAGACAAACTGTCTGTCATTGACAGTGTTCCCCCTAAAAGAGGAAACAGAACAAATATAAACATATAAACACAAGTAGAGGGCAAAATCAAGGAGACTGCAGAAGAATGATATGCAAGTATTAAAGGGAAAGACAAATCAAATCTTAAAAAACAAACAAAAAACATGTGGGGAACTGAGAAGCTGAAAGACAATCCTCCCAAGTCTCCGTTTTAGTTTTCTGTGATGCGCGCTTTCTCCCTTGAACTTTTTCTATCTAGTGGGGAGTCCAAGGGGTGCTTCTGAATGCTTTACATCTTCTCGCTACTTGTAACTAAGCATTTACATACTGAAATTTTACTTTATTATTTATTATAAACTACTTGATTTGTATTGCCGTTTTATATTACCATGAGGGATGACACACACACACACACACACACACACACACATATAAAGCAGATATCCAGTCTGCTTACCCCATGACAGCACGATGCACGATGCTATTCAAGTGTTAAGTCACAATTAACACAGTTCTTCCTACCAGAAGAAAGGACTGCAGGTCTCTCGAGGGCAGACAGAAATTTGGCAGATGACCTTTCATTTATAGCACCACAGAAGAAATAAACAGAACTATCCCATATTAATCTCTAATCTAGCAAAACAACATTCCTCTTTCATTTTTAGTTTCATCTTTAAAAATGGAGAAAGGTAACTTCAATGTCCTCTCTTTTGTAGGGGAAATAAAAGAGGAGCTAAGCCAATTTGTCATTTCTGAAAGAAAACAGAAGGCCTCCACATAGTAAACAGGGCCCTGGGCATGAACAGCAACATCCCCTGTTCCTCACATACTCAAATACAAATCACTGACCTCTTAGCTGAAAGGCTGCTTTCTTAATGCACATTTTACCTACAGATTCCTTCTGCAAAGAAAAAGCCTCATTTGGCGAATTTTTAAACTCTCTAGCAGAACAGATTTCTCACCCGTACTCAGACAACTAGGTCACTATTTTCAGAAACCCCCACTTAAATACTTGATTTTACTCCAGCTAAAGTTTTATTCATTCAACTAAAATTTATGGAACACTTGCCAGGTTCCAGGCACTGTTATAAAAATCCCAGCCCAGTGAAGCTTCAGTTCTGGTGCGGACAGACAATAAGGGGAAAATATTTAAGTAAATTATATAATACGTTAGACAATAACAAGTCTACACAAGGGGAAAAAAGAGGAGGGCAAAGAATCAAGAACTACAGGTGAAGGTCTGCAAATTTAGATAGCGTCGTCAAGGCAGGTTTCAATGAAAAAGTCACTTGAACCGTCTTCAACTCACAGAAAAATCCCCTTTCTCTCTAGATTTTAAGTCAATTCTTATGTTGCCTCACTTTTTCCATTTTCATATTACTGTTTTTATTGCTACATGGTGGTTTTGAAAAAGATCCATTTCAACTAAGATAAGTTTCCAGAAACTTTGTAAAGAACACTGCCCTACCACTTAACATTCCTTCTCTCTCTCCCAAAAAAACTTTTCTGCATACCCACAAAAACAAATAAGAAAATATGAGGGAGCAAAAGGGAAGCCATGCCCATTCACAAAGCAAAAGAAAACAACCCTAAATATGTAGGAATAACTCTAATGAAAAATGTGTGGGATACACAAAGAAAAACGACAGAATTTTTCTGAGAGCAATATATACAGTTATACAACAATGGGAAATAAATATTGTTACCCAGTATGAGAAGACTAAATACTATAAAAATGTTATTTCTTCTAAAGTTAATTGGTAAATTTAATGCAATTCTGCTAAAAATCTCAAGGTAGAGCAGAACTACAGAACAATGCTAATGCTACTGACCAATGGTTCTTAAACATGGACATATATCAGAATCCATCAGGGTTTCCTCAGTACACATGCCTGCATCCCACCACAGGCTTACTAAAGTAGCTTACAAAGGTTGCATGCATTTGGCCAAAGCTTCCCAGATAATTTTGAGGCACAAACTGGTTAAGAATCAATGACTGGGAAT
The DNA here is from genome assembly GCF_002201575.2 of Neomonachus schauinslandi. Classification (NCBI taxonomy): domain Eukaryota; kingdom Metazoa; phylum Chordata; class Mammalia; order Carnivora; family Phocidae; genus Neomonachus; species Neomonachus schauinslandi. Next base: position 76,788,865 of record NC_058409.1, on the reverse strand, counting down.
AATAAATGATAGCAAAGCTAACTGAAAGAAAAAGGATGACTAGAAAGTATGCCTTAGCAGTCATTATAACCTATCTCCAAGCTAAAAAAATAAGATCAATGTGGTACTTAAAGAAGAATAGACAGATACATCCTCTCAAGGAGAAGAATAAACTTATAAACTTCCTAGGAAGTAATGTTCTGTATTCACATATGATAAATGAAAAATCACAAATCAATGGAGAAGAAATAGATTGTTTTCTAAATTATTTTAAGAAAACTGGGGAAGGGATCAACTTACAATTATACATCACACACATACACACATACACACACCCACACTCTCTCTCACTCAACCAGGTGGATTAAAAAACTGAAGGGAATTTTATGGTTTCAGGTCTTATATTCAACTCGAATCCATTTCAAGTTAGTTTTTGTGTAGGATGTGAGATAGCGGTTTAGTTTCATTCTTTGGCATGTAGCTAGCTGTACAGTTTCCCGATACCATTTATGAAGGGACTGTCCTTTCTCGATCGCATGTTCTTGGCTCCTTTGTCATAAACTGTTCATGTATGTGTGAATTTCCTTCTAGGCTCTCGATTCTGTTCCACTGACGTATATGTCTGTTTTTATGCCAATACCACGCTGTCTCGACTACTATAGCTCTATAGTGTAGTCTGAAATCAGGGAGCATGGTACCTCTAGTTTTGCTCTTCTTTCTCATTATGATAATTTGTGGTTCTATGCAAATTTTAGAATTATTTGTTCTACTTCTGTGAAAAATGCCTTTGGAATTTTGATAAGGGTTACATTTAATCTGCAGATTGCTTTGGGTAGTATGGATATTTCAATAATACTGATTCTTCCAACCCATGAACACAAAATATCTTTCCATTTATTTGTGTCTTCTTCAAGTTCTTTCATCAGTGTCACACAGTTTTCAGAGTAGAGGTCTGTCACCTCCCTGGTTAAATTTATTCCTATGTATTTTACTCTTTTTGATGTAATTGTAAATGCATCAATTGTAAGTGTTAATTTCTCTTTCTGATAATTTGTTATTATTGTATAGAAATACCAGATTTCTATATGTTGATTTTGTATCCTGCGACTTTACTGAATTTGTTTATTAGTTCTAACAGCTATATGGTGGAGTGTTTGGGTTTTCTCTATATAGAAAATGTGCTGGTAAGCTCCTCGACATCAGTCTTTGTAATATTCCTGTAGACCTGACTCCAAAGGCAAGGGAAACAAAAGCAAAAATAAACAAATGGGCTTACAGCAAACTAACAAGTTTCGGCACACCAAAAGAAACCATCATCAACATGAAACAGTAACCAACTAAATGGGAGATGTTTGCAAGTCATATATCCAACAAAGAGATTAATATCCAAAACATATAAAGGACTCACACAACTCAACAACAAAAAAAACAAACAACCTGATTTTAAAATGCACAGAAGATCTGAATAGACATTTTTCCAAAGAAGTCATACAAATGGCCAATAGACACATGAAAAGATATTCAGCATCACTAATTATTATGGAAATGCAAACCAAAACCACAATGGACATCACCTCACACCAGTTAGAATGGTTATTGTAAAAAAGACAAGAAATAACAAGTGTTGGCGAAGATGTGGAGAAAAGGGAACCCTTATGCATGGTTGGTGGGAATCTAAATTGGTACAGCCACTGTGGAAACCAGTATGGTGATTCTTCAAAAAATTAATAATAGAACTACCATATAATCCAGCTATTCCACTTCTGGATATTTATCCAAAAAACACAGAAATGCTGATTCAAAAAGATATACGTACCCCTATGGTCACTGCAGCATTATTTACAATAGCCAAGAATGGAAACAACCTAAAAGTCCACAGATGGATAAATGGATAAAGAAGATGTAGTATATATACATAATGGAATACCACTCAGTCATAAAAAAGAGTGAAATCTTGCCATTTGCAACAACATGGATGGGCCTTGAAGGTATCATGCAAAGTGAAATAAATCAGACAAAGACAAATATCATGTGATTTCACTAATACGTCGAACCTCTAAAAACAAAACAAATGAACAAACATAAGAAAACATAAACCAAGTCATAGACGCAGAGAACAAATGTGTGCCAGAGGGGACGGGGGTGGTAAGAGGCAGGCGAAATGGATACCTGTATGGAAAGGATGGTAACTAGACTAAATAATTTTAACCATACCAAACCAAACCAAAAACCCTAAAGGTGGTGGATGGGGAGAGAATAAAATAAATTATTGAAAAAGAAAAAAAAACAAGAAGAAAACTTAGGTCATTTTTACCAGACCACTTGAAAGGAAGAAAAAGGGGCAACAGACATGGATCCAGAAGTTAGATCAGAATACAAAGAATGATAAACAGATAAGAGGTTACAAAACCACAGGCACAGTATGATTCTATTCTATATCTATCAACACACATATTTGTAAGGATAGCTACTTATATGTTAACAGTAGTTGACTCTTGCTGATTTTTTTCACTTTTAGTTTGTGTTCAGTTTCTTAATGTTATACAATGAATCTGTATGTTTTAATTTTTTTAAAATGGTATATTTTTCAAAGCTATGTAGCTAATGTGTTCACTGATTTTTTTTCATATAATGGCAAACTGGACACATAAAAGGATAGGTTTAAAACTCTTCATGTGTTTTTATGTGTTTTGCCCGTCTTAAAAAATGTTTTGTCCTAATTATTGCTTTGCTTTTTCTTATTAATTCCAGTCTGCTGAAAATTCCTGCTCTCGCAGATCACAATTATTTTTCACAAGTTGGAATAACTATGTGTCCAATCATAGCAATAAGCTGTAATAATTAAGTATTTGATAAAAGTGATATATTAGACCAAACTAAATTTTGATAACAGGGGATGATTAGATTTGGTACTCTGCTTGGTACAGAGAAAAGACCTGGTAAGCAACTGCTCTATCAATGAGCCAGAAGAGGGATCCTACCACAAGATATCAGCAGAAACAGCCTCAATGTCCAACAGAATTCTTGCAGCAATGTTTTCCTACAAAACGTATGCATGCTCTTTAAGATAAATCTGAAAGCTACAAGACATAAAGGACATCCATAATCCCACCAGATCAGAGACTAGATTTTAAAACATTTCAATCTCACCCAGAATTAGCAAGATACAAAAAAAAAAAAAAAAGGAAAAAATGTTAAGAAGTTCTAAAGACAGGATACCATGCAAAGTTAAACAAGTCAGTCACAAAAAGACAACACAAAAAGTGTGATTCCATGTATATGAGTTATCTGAAGTGTCAAAATCATAGAAACGTAAAGTAGAATGATGGTCACCAGAGCAAGAGGAGGAGAAAGTGAAAAGTTGTTCTCTAATGGGTACAGAGCTTCTGTTTCGTAAGATGAAAAAGTTCTGGAGATCATATATATTCACAATATGTGAATATACTTAACACTACTGAACTACACACTTAAAAATGGTTAAGATGATAAACTTTGTGTTGTGTTTTTTACCACAATTAAAAGGTAGATAAAAATTCTTAAAGTAATATAAAATGCTTCATATTGCACCAAATTACTAATACTGAAGACCAGAGAACAGTGTCATATTGACAGCCTTGTTTAAAAACAAATTTTTTAAAAGACTTTATTTTTAAGTAATCTCTACACCCAACATGGGGCTCAAAGTCACAACCCCAAGATCAAGAGTTACGCGCCCTACCCACTGAGCCAGCCAGATGCCCTTAAAAAATGTTTTTCAGGGGGCGCCTGGGTGGCTCAGTCGTTAAGCGTCTGCCTTCGGCTCAGGTCATGATCCCAGGGTCCTGGGATCGAGCCCCACATCGGGCTCCCTGCTCAGCAGGAAGCCTGCTTCTCCCTCTCCCGCTCCCCCTGCTTGTGTTCCTTCTCTCGCTGTCTCTCTCTGTCAAATAAATAAATAAAATCTTTAAAAAAAAAAAAATGTTTTTCAGGCCCAATTCCATTCAACCAAATTAACCAGAGTCTGATAAAAATGGCACTTGAAATGAGTGGGAAGGAAAGAACGACTCAATTAATGATGTGGAACTAATTTGTAAAAACCTATATAAAAATATACACTTAGATGCTTATATCATGACATACATAAAATTTAATTCCAGAATTAAATAGTTAAGATGTGAAATTACAAGACAACCAGCATAAAAATATAGGCAAATATTATCTGACCTTAGTGTGAGAATATTTTTATAAAAATAAAACAATGGAGAAGATAAACATATTGAATTTATCTTCAATAACTGAAATAATTGAAATAATTTCTTTAATAACTGAAATACATAAAACTGAAGATCACTTTGTTTTTTTAAAAAACCCACCACTACGAAGCCAGAAGGCAAACAAACAAATTAATTCACTAAGTATCTGACAGTGGGTTGATAACCTTAATATATAAAGTATTTCATCAAAATATAAAAATAATAAATATGACTGTAGAAGTCATAAAAGAACAAATAAAATACTAAAATGGCCAATAAGGACATGAAAAACTGTATGACCTCAGCAGTAATTAAAGAAATAACAAGAGCTAAAAGCTACAGACCATGTACCCTGTTACATGTTATATGTCTAGTTTCCTATTTCATCTCCTGCAGCTAGGGACAAAGAAAAAAATGCCCCTATTTTTCAGATGAGGAAAATGAGTCAACCAAAAGGTCATATTCCAAGGGCAAGCAGTCTCAGTTCAGAGCTGCTGTGTTAATCACCACACTCCACAGCCTCCAAAAATAAAAGGAAAAGAGACATAGCTTTTTACTCTATCAAATGTCATTTAGGGCAGGCCTGGACAAACTAGGCTCTCAAGTCAGATGCCCTGCCGCCCATTTTTGCATGGTCTGCAAGCTAGAAATGAATGTTTTCTGTATTTTTCCATTGTTGGGAAAAAATTATGTAATGTGAAAATTTTGTGACGTGAAAATCATATGAAGTTTAACCTCAGTGTCCACAAATAACAGCAGAGTTAAGCAAGGTGCAACAGAGATTGCATGTGGCCCTGCAGAGCCTGAGACATTTACCTCATTTGGCCCTTTACAGTAAGTGCCTGTTGTCTCCCGATTTGGGATACAGGAAACTGGGCTCTCTTCTACGCTGTCACTGTAAATGGCAGTCAAGTACAATAAAAAGCAAAATATGTGTATCTTCATAGCAGCTGACCCAGGAATTTTAGTTTATCACAAAGAAATGTAAAATTCACCTCAAGTTTTATGTAAAAAACACTGCAGCAATGTGAACCCAGGAAGTCTGACTCCAGGCCAGGACTAGGGTAAAGGCTACACTTAAATACTGATTCTGAAGGGAAGAAAACAGCTTTTCAAGTTTGTCAAGTAACACCCATGAAAACTGGTATTCCTGAAGTCCTAGGAATCTGAACTGTCAAACAACATCTTGAAATTACTACCAAATCATACAACGTTCATTTAAAAAGACATTGTTTTTTGAGCTGGAACACATGAAACTGTAGATATTCAAAGGTTTATGATACATTAATAGTATTAAATCAAAAGGCAGACATAGATTAAATATAAAATCCATCTTGAGTATGGATAAACCCAAAATTGACAGTTTACTTTCAGCAGAATAACACATCTGTCACATGAATTAATGTCATCACTTGAATTTTATTGGTTTTGGAGTTTGTTGGCATTTAATTTGTAAATTTGCTTTATTGTATAACTGTATAAATGCTATAACCTAAGACATTTATTCCATGCTGGGGTATATTTACATAATATTATGACAAACATAATTAAGTCAAACTGGAAGTAAGAATGTTTTCCTTTGAAAGAGGCCTTTGTATTTCACAAGTTTGAGAATGCTGTATCTTGTAAATTCCACAAACCACCTAGCACATAATTTTGAGAAAAAAACAATCACAGTCCCCTTCTGCTCTCTCTCACAAGCCTGGTATTGATGGGCAACAGCAGACCACAACCATCAGGATGAAGAGGATGGCAAATGAAAGACCACTTTCATGTGACTTCACATTCAAAACAAAACTCTTCACCTTGGTGAGCTTCGATTTTCTCTTCTGTAAAGTAGGGATAATGGTTTGCATTGCAAGGTCATAGAAAGCAAGCATGAGGGGCGCCTGGGTGGCTCAGATGGTTAAGCATCTGCCTTCGGCTCGGGTCATGATCCCAGGGTCCTGGGATCGAGCCCCATGTCCGGCTCCTGGCTCAGCGGGGAGCCTGCTTCTCCCTCTGCCTCTCCCCCTGCTCCTGCTCTCTCTCTCTCTCTCTCTCTCTCTCTCTCTGTGTCTTGAATGAATAAATAAAATCTTAAAAATTAAAAAAAAAAAAAAGCAAGCAAGCATGAGAGGTACACTAGGTAAGGGATATAACATAATAATAATAATAAATAATAATAATAATAATAGCTAGTATTTACTAAGCAGTTAACCATGTGCCAGGCATTTTGTATGCATTTTATATGCACATAACATTTTATATACACCATCACCTCAACAAATAATTACAACCACTACACTATACGTTAATAGGTACCAACATATCTCTGTTTTAAAGATGATAAAGCTGAGGCACTGAGAGGTTCGGTGATTTGTCCAAGGTCACATAGCTGGTAAAAGGCTGAGCCAACACCCGACCAAAATGTTTAATGCCAGGAAGCTGGTTTTCTGACACTTATGTCCATAGTTTACCAGAATGAGAACACAAACATTTCTTCTTCGAAACGCAGCCACAGACCTTCTAAGTGAACCATGGCCTCTGAAGGGGCCTCCGAGCCACTCAGGTCATAAACCTTCCCAGAATGCATTTTCCAGTTGGCTTTAGTCTTCTTTCTACAAAATTTGGGACATACAGTGCAACTTTATTTTTGAAAGTCTTCAAAATTCTAGCCAACAGCAGTGTAAACATCAATTTCCTCTTCTTCTCGGGACTCTCCAGGATCCCTCCCCCAGTCTTTCCTCCCTTTGTATTCCTGCAGTTGAAAACTCTAGACTAAGCCACTAGGCCTAAGTACACAGTGCTTGTGGGAAGGAGCCAAAATCATCATCACCACCAAATTTTTTGTACAGATAAAAAAAGGTTTGGTTAACATCACAAAATTGATGAGCTTAAACCCCAGAAAGGGTTATACTTTAAAAAAATTAAAACTACTTTCTTGCCATTTTCTATGTTTCCCCTGCTTAGAATATAGCACTAAAAACAAAAATCTTCAATTTCATTCCCAACTGGCAAACAGGTTTTATTTTCATTTTTAAAAGGCATCCTTGGGGCACCTGGCTGGCTCAGTTGGGAGAGCATGCAACTCTTGATCTTGGAATCGTGAGTCTGAGCCCCACGTTGGGGGTAGAGATTACTTAAGAAAATAAAAGAAAAGGCATCCTAAATGATTATAACAGAATTATAATTTTTGGAAATGGAAAAAATAAAGATTATTAGGAGATTTAGTTCCCAACTACCCTCAGATCTTTACTCCACTACCCCCCCCCAATCAAGTATATATTATACTGAAATATAAAGGTTGTAAATGGCTACAGGGCCTAACTTCTTTGAAGAGAATCTAAAATGGCTATCAAGAGTTTATAACTCCCAAAAGCTTAAGCAAAACTCTGTGACTTTTTTTTTTTCCTGTATAGCCTCAATCTTCAAATGGTTCCACTGTAAAAAATGCTTTTATTATATGGACATGCTAAAATATTAGGTTTAAAAACAAATACAAACTCTTTTGAGAATGAATGCCTTGAAAATAACCAAGAAAGGAAAAAATAAAAGTAACAGAGAAAGCCACTATTAAAGCCATTTTTCTGAGTCTACCGAGTGTTTGGGAGAATGATCATTAATATAGTCAGGTATGAATCTGAGCAGGCACCATGGGGAGCAGTGGTAGTGGGAACAAGAGCAGGAGCGGTGAGAACAGATCAGTGCTCATGGTGTGCCTGACTCCACGCTAAGTGCATACAGGAGTATCTCGTTTGTTCCACAGCGACGCAGGCCCCCAAGCCAGGATCCCTGGATTCAAATACTGGCCCCACCACTTAATATCTATGTGACCTGGGGCAAATCACTTTGACTTCTGTGTACTTCATTATCCTCACTGGAGATAATAACTATCCCATCTCACAAGGTTGCTGTGAGAATTAAATGTGTTAAAAATATGTGACATGTTTTGGGGCGCCTGGGTGGCTCAGTTGGTTAAGCGACTGCCTTCGGCTCAGGTCATGATCCTGGAGTCCCGGGATCGAGTCCCGCATCGGGCTCCCTGCTCGGCGGGGAGTCTGCTTCTCCCTCTGACCCTCCTCCCTCTCATGCTCTCTGTCTCTCATTCTCTCTGTCTCAAATAAATAAATAAAATCTTTAAAAAAAAAAAAAAATATGTGACATGTTTAGAGCAGTATGTGGCACACAATCAATATCACCAGGGCTACTTGAGAATCATTGTTGTTGTTATTGTTATTATTATTATTTCATTTCAGAAATTAGGAAACTGAGGCATAGAGAAGTCATTTGTCTGAAGTCACACGCCTGGGTAATGTCAGACCTGGGGTCTGAACATAAGGCATTGTGACTCTCAAGTCCATCCTCTTAACCACCTCAAAACAAACAAACAAAAAACTGTTGTTTTCTAATGTAGAGAATTCATTAAATGAGACAACGGGTATCAGTGAAGTTGAGGATGCTCTGGAATGATGGCCCTACAACCTGGTGACTAAGCACCCCTTGGGTCAAATATCTCTACTGGATGCTGAGATTACATGAAACACCAGATGGTCCCAGATATGGCTTAAAGCTCATACTTTAAAGAGAAAGAATATACATATAAGTATTTTTAAATTGAAATGACAATGGAAAATTGCAAAAACAAAAGTAGCAAAAAAAATTTTCTTTAAGATTTTATTTATTTATTTGAGAGAGCAAGAGAGAGAGCAAGACAGCATGAGCAGGGTGAAGGACAGAGGGAGAAGCAGGCTCTCCACTGAACAAGGACCCCAATGCGGGGCTCGATCCCGGAACTCCGGGATCATGACCTGAGCTAAAGGCAGACACTTAACTGACTGAGCCACCCAGGCACCCCTAGCAAAAAATTTTTTAAAAACAAAATAAAATGACCAGAAACAAGGTGTTTCCGAACTCCAGAAACAAATACACTTCTTTAAAATGTCCTGCCCTACCTGCCCCACTCCTCAACCCATGAAATTTTCTATCCAACATGTTCTCTCTTCAACACATTTTTGGTTGATGTTATCACTTTAGTCACTGTTTTGACCTTCTAGTATTTATGTTTAGTAAGGAAAATATATGTCAAAAACTTTACTTATGAACAAGGAAAAATCAAAATTTCCAGATGATGAAGATTAAGGTAGCAATAAATTTAATCTTCTGCAATTATTTTATCCTTCTCATATGATTTTTCAATCTTTTCTAGCTTTAGGAAGAAGGTATTCTATTAGATTATGAAGATTAAGATCAAACATTTTTTTTTCTCCTGGTAACATCTACTTGATTGGATACCAGGAGGAAATTTATTTCTACAATAACAGTGAAATCTGAAATTCATCATTTGCCTTTTTCTTTAAAAAAGTTTTACAAAAACTGTAAGAAATAACCGATGTCTGTTTTTCCTTTAGTGAAAATCTCAATGCAGCAATAATAGTGAAACAAGTTAATTAAAATGCAACAATTAAAACCGAGTTTCTCTATCACATAATTATTTGGAATGTAAGAGCTTTGCAAAGAAAACTCTTCTGGTGTACTGAAAAACAGCAACTTTTGTAGGTAAAGGTCAAGTATTCAATTTCTATTCACTAAATCTGAATGGCTTCCTACAACAGTCTTCTTGGATGTGATCTACATGCTAGTCTATTAGAAAATAAAAAATGGTTAGGCTTTTAAATTGGTTAACCAGGTACACAAGAAAATACCACCACAGTTTCAGGTACGTTGCCTCAATGTCCCTAAAACAAAGGCTGTCCTGAACACCAGAAAAGGCCATATGAAGATTAATGCATAAAATGGAACACCTTAATGCCAAATCTGATAGAACTCTAAAAGAGTACGACTTAGGTGTTCTCCAACATCAACAGGCAGACATGTATCAAACTCTTCTTGTACTATCAATAAATAAATAAATAAATAAAAGCAAACCAAAAAAGAAACTGGTGAGAAAAACAAATATATGAGATTTTTAAGTCGAAGAGAAGAGTGAGTTTTTAATCAGTCAGGGCTGAGGCATCTAATAAGATAAAAACCACAGACGCTTCTGGGCAACTAGCAGAGAGTGGTTAGTCTGTGTCACAGAACCACATGTAGTCTTCCAGAAAGTCAAAGGAAGCATGCTGGATCAAAAAAAAACAATTGAAACGATGGGGCGCCTGGGTGGCTCAGTCGTTAAGCGTCTGCCTTCGGCTCAGGTCCTGATCCCAGGGTCCTGGGATGGAGCCCTGCATCGGGCTCCCTCCTCTGCGGGAAGCCTGCTTCTCCCTCTCCCACTCCCCCTGCTGTGTTCCCTCTCTCTCTGTCTCTCTGTCAAATAAATAAATAAATAAATCTTTAAAAAAAAAAAATTGAAACGATAAAACTTTTCACACACAAAAAGAGTCTACATAAAGATTATATGAGTAAGTACAAGGATTATATACCTTTTCCATCACACCGGTACAATACCTGAATGTACGATTAAAAGAAAAAGAATGTACTATTAAAAAGAAAAGTGCCTGGGTTCTTTTGTTCCTTCTTTCGTCTGGACCTCTCTGTTCTAATTTATACTAATTGGAAATTAACAGGCCTTGCAGAATTCTAAAGTAAGTATATATGTACATTCAGAATTTCACATGTAACTTTGACCAGGTATTTCATTGATTTTGCCCTATGTCATACAGATTAGCTCTTACAGACCTAACTCACCTCCTCTATGAGTCATTCTAGTAATACACACCTAAATCATGATGTTTGTGATTGCCATTTCTTAATGTGTATTGAATCACGCTGGTATGAATTGAACTGTATCCCCTAAAAAGATGTTAAAGTCTTAACTTCTAGTACCTGTGGATGTCATTTTATTTGGAAACAGGATCTTTGCAAGTGATCAAGTTAAGGTTAGGACATTAGGGTGTCCTGTAATCCAATGATTGTGCCCTTATAAAAAGGGGAAACTTGGACACAGTGACACAGAGGATAGGTGATGTGAAGACACAAAGAGAATTCCATCCACAAGCAAAGGAACGCCAGGGGCTACCAGACACTAGGAGAGAGGAATGGGAACAGATGCTCCCTCATGGCCCTCAGAGGGAATCAACCTGCCAGCACACTGATCTCAGAGCCTCCAGAACCATGAAACAATGTATTTCTGTTGTTCTAAGCCACTCAGTTTATGTATTTTGTTACAGCAGTCCCAGGAAACTATTATACAGGCAATGGACTGAGTTGAGTTGTCCCAAGCTTGGGTAGTGTGTCTAGAAGCACAAGAAGCCTCACACAACTCTTGTAGCACAGGAGATTCCGCAGTGGGAAATGGTGTGAAAAACTTGCAATTTAGATGACGAAATGAAATACGCCCATCTAAAATATTTAAAATAATGACACATTTGTTTAAAACACATTTCCTGTGTCTTACTTCATTTACTCCTCACAACCACACTGTGAGTGAATTAGGGAGGCTTATCTTCATCTTAATTTACAAGGAACCTGAACCTCACAGGGTTGAACGTTTTGGCCAAACTCATATATGCACATGGCAGAGCTCGCATTGGTGCCCAATCTTTTCTAGGAAGAAAGAACATAATCATAAATATTTTAACTTGGAACAACAGTAGCACTTTAAAGTAGTGCCTCTTCCAATGACTCAAGGAAGAAAGGAAAAAATAGTATCATACAGACTGAGGTGGCTGAGGGGCTCAGTGATCCAGGAAAGATGGAGTAAATCAGAAAAAAAACTGGTAGAAAAGGTAACTGCTAACTTGTGAACCTGGTCTTGAAGGAAGAGATGGAAACAGACTAACAAGAGGAAAGAAGGGCCATGGTGAGTAGATGTTAACACCAAGAACAACAATAAATTATGTGTAAGGCCTACGAACACTGGAGAAAGCCCTTCAAGAGACTAAATGGAGAAGTCCAGAGAGCACTGTAATGGAAAATGTGGCTAAAATGAGAAAGGGGCCCTTCCACTCAGCCAATCGAAGGATTATCATTGACATGATGGACAAGCAGTTACCACTGTCTGGCTTTTAGCCAGGGTGTGATGTGATAAAGGCAGCTGTCCCAGAAGCATTCTTAACAACAGTTTAGTGGCAAAGCAATCTGGGACTGTGATTGGTACAGTGCATGGCTTTGAAAAAGTGGTCATGACTAAAGAGAATATAATGAATCTATCTAGATGCTTCAAGTTTCAGCTTCTACCACGACCTCCTTGACAGCTGCCTTTCTTCCCTCCCTCCTGTATTTCTAGACAAACTGGCCTTCTTGGTATTCTGTGAGGGTGGGAGGGTCCTTGCACCAGCCTCGAGACCTTGTACTTGTTCCCTCTGCTTGGTAGAGGATTTTTGCATAGTTAGCTCCCCTACTTCATCTGGGTCTTTGTTCAAATGCTACCTCTTCAGAAAGGTCTTTCTTGATCACTCTGTATAAGAAGACAATCCCCAGTCATTCTCCATTCCCTTACATGGCTTCATTTTTCTTTATAAGACTTATTATTACCTGAAATTATATTTATTTTACTTACTGATTAGCCATTACTCTCATTAATACATAAACTCTGCAAGTATAGGGATCTTGCAGGTCTTATTCACAGTTGCATTCCCAGAGCCGGCACAAATCTTGGCATAAGGTAGGGACTCACTAAATATTTGTTGAATGAATAAAAGAAGCTTATTCCCAAATAAAGTTGATGATATCCTCTAAAACACTTTTGTAATCCATCCTCCCTGCCACTTCACTACCAGTATACACAACAGGCCTGGGACACTGTTGTTGCTACTTGGATTAATGCAGCGGCCACCCAACTTCTCCCCACTGCCACCCTGTGTCCTCCTCCAATTCATTCCCCCGCAGATGATTTTAACAAAACACAAATCTCATGGAGTCACTAGCCCCTACCTAAAACATTCTCCCTCTGCTGTCTGGACCATTCTTCTCCCCACCCTCTCTCAAATTCTCCACCTCATGCTTCAGATATCAATCAAGTGTCCTTCCTCGGGTTCCTGTTACACAAGCCCACAAAACTGTGCTGCTCTATTCAGAGCATTTACCTCTATTTGTAATTATGTAATTATTAGTTGTTGAGGGTTTTTAAAAATTAATGATTGTCTTCATCTTGGACTCTTCGCTCTATGGTAGCACAGATCACGAATATCTGCGCACTATCGAATCTCTAGGGTCAAGAATAGTGCTTGGTACGTGGCTGGCACTGAATAAATATTTGTTGAGTGAGTGAAAGAAGGCACCTTGTCAAGAACCAAAGAGCTAGAAACCAGTATCAGATACACATATAAAAACTTTCCGCAAATACGGAAGAAGAGCTGAAGACAAAGATACTAGTGAAAATCTACAATATGATAAACTGCCATTTAAACAGAAGGAACCAGGAGAGGCCTAAGGCAATGCAAACTCTGATACAGCACTGCTACAGACTAGGAAAGAATGGGACCATGAGAGCCTATTTCATTAAGGAACTAGACAAGAACCAGTTCAAACAATTTGCTAAAACTACATAGTTATGACTTAGGTAATGACCGTAACTAGGTGAAAGGTTACATCTACATATCCTATTAAGGACTCCTTGACTCATCAGTCTCTCTGGAAACATTTGCCTCTGCAAAGAAACTATTCAAACTTTCCTTCTTGGTATTTTCTTTTATAAAAATTCTCCAAAAAGTCCTTAGCCCCCTGGAAAATGTTTTAAAGACATTTTACTGTGGTCGATTAGGCATATAGTAATAGCTAAGTGAGGCAAGGCCATGGAGGAAATGGCATATAATAGAAAGAACCCACTTGTGCTCCTGATTAAAGTCACTCATGTATGATTTCGGGAACTGTACACACTAAAAATTTTTTAACACCACAGGAAATCCAGGGTTAAAGGACAAGGCCGAATTTGTAACCCTCAACTGTTGTTGTTTTAATCACCTAAAGCTAGAATCCATATAATTCTAAATTCTCTGAGGGAAAGGAAGAACTTATTAGTTTATATTTATTTGAGGCTTCTTTTAAAATAAGATGTAAACACGGACGTGCATGAAAAGCAACCTAGTATCATCTCCCTTCATGTGAACCCATCAGTGACTCATGCTATAAACAGCAAATCTCCTGGGTTTGTTTCTGAGCCCGGCACAACAGTTTCAACTGCATAGTTTTACTGGAGCCAATTTTCCAAAGAGGATTTACCACACCCTGCCTGAGAAAGGACAGCATGAAACTGGTGAGAATTCTGATCTTCAGAAATACAACAGACAATGATTATTTCCAATTTCATGCCGTTTATATGAAGAGAATGGAGGCACAAGGAAATGCAAGCCTGAAGCGTGGGTAAGAACTGTGGCAAACAAAACAGAAAGGGGAAAATGAAAGCATGCTAACTAAACTGACAGTAAGAAATATAGGCGGGGAGGAGCAGGGAGAATGCAAGGAGGATAACCAACCTTTTCCATCCCTACAGAATTAAGATTTCAAAATTCACAATTTAAAAAAAAAAAAAAAAGACATTTAGCAAAGTAACACTGAAACACCAAATGAAGTAAAATCTCACCGAGTGGGAAATTTATGCAAGGGACTCTACTTTGGTACAAACCCTAATAGCAAATGACCTGGCTCTCCCAAAGTTCACTTTATAAAATTTGAAGAGTGTCTGTGAAAATAAGGGTTTGTCAATGTATTTAGTAGCGTAAACAAGAGACATATGTCTAGCCTACACAAATTTTCTTTAAACAGTACAGAAGCTCTCCAGTTATATGCAAACAATCATGAATCTTCATGCTACTTCAAAATTAACATGTCTCTTCATAAAATTTTCTTTGAAAGAGTTCTAATAGCACATTCTTGGGTTAGGTACGTAAGCACTTGCAAATAATAAATTCAATTTTTAAAACATTCTAAAACTCGGGGCGCCTGGGTGGCTCAGTCGTTAAGCGTCTGCCTTCGGCTCAGGTCATGATCCCAGGGTCCTGGGATCAAGCCCCGCGTCGGGCTCCCTGCTCCGTGGGGAGCCTGCTTCTCCCTCTGCCACTCCCCCTGCTTGTGTTCCCCCTCTCGCTGTGTCTCTCTCTGTCAAATAAATAAATACAATCTTTAAAAAAAAAAAAACCACAAAAACATTCTAAAACTCAAGTTTTTAAAAATTTGAATTGGTCTTCATATAAGTACAATTATATTACACTAGGAATAGGTACTATTTTAAAGCGCATTTCTTCTGGCACAGGTAGATGAAATTCCCCGTATCGGAAATGTTTCACAGGGCATTTTGATCCAGGGAAATAGCAGGTGGTGATACGGTTCTTCCATAAGGGCCCTCGCCTTCACGTTTTAAGATTTCTACCACCATCCCTTGTTTTGCTCACGTTGTTCCTACGTGGCTAGCAGTCAACTGCACACTCGGTGCAGGTAAAAAACACGGTCCTTTGTGGCTGCAGCTGCTGTAGGCACTTCCACGTCCCAGTACTTGTGGTCCATGACCTCCTCAAAATGAACTTCCCCCTTTGATAGCGGAGGGCATCTGCTGTTTTTATTGTCTCCTGGTATTCCCCCTGCTGTGTCATTTAAAGTTGCACTGTAAAGTACTACTTTTTTTTTTTTTCCTTTTTGAGTCTAGCTCCCTCTTTTCTCAAAGCTGTTCCTCTTAAATTCCCTGAACCGTTGGGAAATCTTGTTCCTGTCCTCTAACCCTCTATGTGAGCTCAGGCGGCACAGCCGGGTTCAGCAGGCGCTGCCTGGGTGCTGGTGGACTGGCTCAGCTCCAGAACCTCCCTGCAAGTGTGCAGCTCTCGTCCTTCCGCGTTAAGCATGGCTGGTAGATGAAGCTGAAGACAGCGTTCAGAAGTTCAAGCTCCTTTGGGCACAGATCCTAATCTCCATGTGATATTGAGAAATGCCACATATACGGAGAATTTCTATTGCCACACAGCCCTAGTCTGTCCAGTCTCCAAACTGACACTGCAGATAATTTTATTTTCCCAAGACGCCTTAACTAAATACTGTATTGATTATCCAAACTGAAATATTCCCTTTGTATAAAGGAACTCCATGAACCTCACAAAAAAACAAGTATCATTTTTATGCTGTCAAAATAAACAACTTCTTGCCTCTACTCACCCAAGAACACACACACACAAAAAAAATCTGAAGCAACACCTGATAGAACTTTCTGCAATGATGGAAATGTTCTGCATCTGCTCTTCCCACAACAGTAGCCACTACCCATATATGGCTATTAAACACTTAAAATGTGGCTAGTGTGACTGAGGAATTAGCATTATTTATTTTAATTAATTAAAATTAAAATGTAAGCAATGTAGCTAGTGGCTTTAAAGAATTGTAAAGGATCTCAGATTTTGCCCTACTTGCAAGCTAACAAATAAGCATGCCACAGTTTCATGGATGCTGGGAGAAGACATGAGTTATCTAAGTATGGACAAAGGGCTACACTACTCACAGAACTAGCAGTAGCAGAAGTATTAACATAGTTCTATCAGCTCTTTGAAGCCCAGCTCCCACAGTATGATGCAAACAGGGTAAGGGATACCTATAGGCTTAATGATCTGCATTACAGAAGGGGAGCCCAGAGTTTAGAATACCCAAATCTCTTACACTAGAGAGTAAGCTTTTCTTAAAAAACCAGGGCATGGCCTGCATCCCAACCTGACAACACTTGGCTGGAACTGAGTATCACTGTTCCCTTTAAACAAAGCCTGGGTTCTCAATGTTCCATACCCCTCATTCCTACTCTCATTTGTTTATTCTTTTATATTATCTACCTGATTTCCATTATAATGCATCATGCTCTGTTCCCCTTGGTCTGGAACATTCCTCAATATCCCCAACTTCTGCAGCTGCTAACTATCACTCATTCTTCAGGTCTTGTTGTATTCATGGGAAGTTTTCCCTGACCACCACCAACCCCAGTTACAATGAGGTGATGCACTGTAGGACACCCACCAACCAAGGCCCCCCACCATCCCATCTTCTGTAGTTCTCTGCAATACCTCTATCATGGCATGAATGACATGAGATTATAATTTTCTGTTTAAGTCTGGATCCCTTCCCAGACTTTTAAGGTCATAAGAGAGTGACTATGACTATTTTGTATGCCAGTGCCTAGGAAAAGGTCCAACACATAGAAGTTCAATAAACACTGTTGATTCAATAAATTAAACAAACATTAGCTGAGGAATGGCTAATTCAAAATATTGGGGGGGGGGTGATGTATAGTTTTGTTTTGTTTTTTTATTTTTAAAAATTGGACCCTTGAAATGTCATCCCCTGCCCCAAGAAACTAGAAAACTACTTGAGTAGTTATTCAGGCAATCTGAATTATAGTTCTACTCCGGCCACTAACTAGCTGTCCAACCCTGGGTAAAATGAAGGTCTTATTCTCTACACAAGTATAGTAAATTGTAGGAGATAAAGAGGACCAAAACTTCTCACAGGAGACTTGGGAGCACATGACACCACCAACAAATTTATTCAGAGCCTTTTTTTAAAAGCTATTTTTATATAGTTTTAACAATTAGCTTTTACTGGTTAAAGGAGTTAAAAGGGTGAAAAAGTCCTTACATAAGAAGGTTTCTGGCTTGAGACTGATGACTATTTACCAAACCACACAGTTTCCAGGGCAGTGACAGATCTTTAATCTCAATTCACATGTACAAAAACAAAGGTACTAAGCAAAAAGGTCAAGCGTAAAGTTAACTTCATTTCCCACAGGATGCCCCTCAACGTGGCTTGCCTCACTGACTGAGTTGACTCAAAGCTCTCAGAGCCCAGGACAGGGTATGCAAAGCCTAAGAAATTCTACATATATCCAGCAGATGGATACATTCTTCCTAGGAGCAGGAAAAGAGTCAGAGATGTCATTGATGTTGCACCAAATACAACCTAGTCTGGTCAGTCTTTTCCAGATGGAATTCTTGCCCATTCTTTGTGCCAAGCCAAAATTCTTTAAATGGTTTAAAAAAAAAAAAAAAAACTCTAAGAATCTTCTAACTGTTTCAGTCAAATTTCCAGAGTCAATCAGGCCTATCAGGCTTGAAGTGTTCAAGTTTCAACTTATTAAAAATATTACATTCAATCTCTGTACTTTTTTCTAGGCATTACAATATAATTTCCTTTCTCAAAGAGTTGCGAAAAAAGTGTATATGGGCACCATAAATTGACTTCTTCACTGAAGAAAGCTGAATTAGAATTGAAATTTCTATAGTTTATAACATTTGATTACCAAATCATACATGTATGGATGCTCTTCTGAGTTTACATCCTAAAAAGACTATTTTATTACTAAGAATGCCTCCCATTTGATGAAGTAGCATTTGGAATTTCATTTTAAAAAACACTTGCTTAGCTAAACTTTTTATTCCAATCTATTAGGTAGATTCACTAAATAATGATATTCGTGGGCCTTTAATAATGTATTCTTGACATCATTCTACTTGCCATATGTAGTCATTAGAATATATTTGACGTCCATATAAAAATATGATATAAAAATATTATTCTCTAATTTAGATTGGAAGCCTCTTTAGGACAAGGAATATGGTCTATTTATCTTTGAAAGCACATAGCACAATATATTGTACAATACAGGAACTTATGAAATGTCTATTAAATCAGGAACCATTTAATACCAAGTCTAAAGCTGACCTGCTTAGGCCATTTACTTGCTTTCTTTCATACAGTAATTAGAATGGTGCTAACAATGCTTCTTGTGCCGTGATTTTAAGCTGAAAATCTGCAAACGATAGGGCATATATCGCTTTTCCGAGCTAAATGTCTGAACTTACTTACTATAACGAAGGTCTATTTCCTGAATTGTTAAAATTAGAAGCAAATTTAAATTTCAGTTAAGATGGAAAAGAGATCATAAAGATTGGCAAACATCAGAAGCACACATAATTGTTATTTACCCAAAGAACGGGGCCAATAACGATCTTTTACTATTTGAATTCCTATGACCACAGAAATACGTAAGATCCATAGCTTGCTTGATACTTTGGGCTCGATGGGGAAGAAACGACTTCAGCTCTGAACACTAATGACCAGATCCGGAAACACGAGCCTTTTATCCCAACAAAGCTACAAGCCAAATCACCTAGAGACATAATTACATCTCAGCCGAAGAACCTGAACTCAGCCGGCTAGAACACAGGACCTGCCATCAGGCAGCTTCCCGAGACCGGAGACGTGGCTCAAAGTCTTATAACTCCCCTAAGTCATCCCACTGGATCTTCACAACGACCCTCAGCAGTGGGCAGAGCGGACGCACCTTTTGCAGACGCGAATATAGTGTCCAAAGGGTCGGGTCCCAAGGCCACACAAGTAGCAAGGTGACTGAAACCAGATTTAAATTCCGATTTAACTCCAAGTGGTGGATATTCTCCATCCCGCCTCTGAGATCACCCTTCGAGGGCGTATTACACAGTCTGGCTGGCAAAACGGCAGGAAGGAGAGCAGAGCTGGGCAAGGACCGGAGAGAAGAGAGGGCATTTCCACCGCTTTCCCGCCGATACTCGAGCACCCCAGGTCGCTCCCCAGCTCCAGCCCCTCTCCCTGTGCGGCGGCCCCAGCTTCCCCCTCCGCCCCGAAACTAGTCCTCAGAGGCAAGCTGGGAACCAGGGAGGCTTTCTCACCGCTACCGAGAGTTCCCCAAGTTGGAGGCAGAAAGAGCGAATGAACAAATGTACCGATAGGGTGAGGGCGCAAGAAGTGCGAAGGTGAGAGAGACAGGAGGGGGGTGAGCCCTCACGAAGCGGCCGAGGTCGTGGTGGCGGTGCGGGGTGGTCAGAGAGAGAGTAGGGGAGGGCGAGGAAGGCTCAGTGCCGGAGACCCTCCCCGGCCGAGGCGCCGGATTCCCCGAGACTCGCAGCCGGGGAGGAAATCAACAACCGCCTCGGGCGCCGGGAAGCCGAGGGAGCTGAGGTAGCAGTTTCCCCTCCCCCGCCCAGCATCTTCCCAACTTCCCGAGCCCCCTCCGCGCTCCCACCCCCAGCTTTGCCTTGTCCGCCCAGCCGCACTGGCGGCGGCGGCGGCGGCACCAACCTGCGCGGCTGCGGCCACAGTCCGGGACGGAAGCCGGAGCTTGCCGGCGGCGAAGCACCGAGCGCGGCGGGCGGAGTTAGTTGAGAGGCTCCGGCTCCCTGGGCGGGGACAAGCTAAGCACGCGGCTGCCGCGACGCCCGCGGCGGCGGGGGCTCCTTCCTCCCGGCGCGCGCGGGGCCCAGCCTGGTCCGCCGCTCGCCCTCCTCTCCCGGGGACAGCTAGCAGTCAGTCCCTCCCCCGGGGCGGCTCCGCGGTTCCCGGCCGCCCCCGGGCCCGCCTCGCGCTCGCCGCCTGCGCTCCGCCCCTGCCCCCCTCGGGCGCGGGGGACGCGGGGGTTGGGAACGAGGTCCCCGCAGAGTCACCTCCTGGTCGCGCGCAGCTTCCCGGGCTTTCCCTGCTGGGATTGCTTGTTCTGGGTGTTTGGACTCACGTGCGGGCAGGAGGTGGCCAAGAGCTGGAACTCGCTCGTGAGCCCGGGCAGGGGGGTGAAGGCCGGGCCTGAAAGTCTCCTTTTGCTCCGCCCGAGTCCCGTATCCCTAAAAGCGGCCCTGCTAGGTGGCCACGCCGGCTGCCGGGAAAGAGGCCGAGGAAAATGTCCGACTCTCCCTCCGCCCAGCGCGGGGCTGGGAGGACATTTCCCGAGAGAACCAAGGACCCCACCCCCCTGCTCCGGCCCGGGGTTGGGAACTCGCGCAAAGAGAGTGTACGGAACTGGTAGACCGGGCACCGGGGTTGAACCTGTGGAGAAGGTGCAGTTTCTATTCACACACACACCGAAGCCCGGTTACTGCATGCAGGCTCCCTCGCTCAGGTCTTCGCAGTGCTTTCCTGTCCGCACTCTAGGCCTGGGGGGACCCCCTTTCCTAGCCTAGCTTCTCACCTCTGTCTGCACATCCTCCACCCCGCCCAAAGCTTCTTAAGCCCGCAGCGCGCGCAGCGCGCACCCTCTGACTACTTCGCCCCTAAAATGCCTGCATGAAACTCAGGAGCCCACTCCCTCCGTGCCTCGCCTCAAAGCAGGAGAAAACAGGGTGCCGGGGATCTGGGAAGTTTCAGCTGGAAGGTTCTATACCCATGAGGCTATATGCGTCGTGTTACTGATCCCATACACAAATTGATACGCGTTTAATTCGAGGGCAGTGTTTGCCACTTTCTGTACCCTACTGAGGTGACTTGGTTGTGTTCACCGAGTTTTTTCTCTCCCCAGCGCCAGCCACTTCTCTTCTCCCTAAATCCCACCATCCCTTCCCCCGACCTCTCCCATCCCAGCTAACAGTACGGATCCCCAGCTCAGGGTTCTGGTTTCTTCAAATAGCTGAAGGTCCTGGGGTCTTCAGGGTGAAGGATTAGGGAGCGAAGAGCAAGCTGGGAGGAGAAACAATGAAGAAAATGAAAAAGAAGAAGCCAGTGTACTGAGGGCAAGAAGGGACAGGGCAACCCGAATGAATATGCTGGAGAAATGATGTCATGAAAGAGAGGCAAAGCCCTCCAACGAGAGGGGAACTCCCAGAAAGAAAAATCCGTTTCTCCACTGGGAAACCACCAATGCTTGCAGTGGATAGATTGGAAAATTTGGACCACCTCCCACCAGGATTCCCAGAGAGCACTGGAGAGTCACCGATAAACTTCAGGACCTAGAGCATGCCTTCACCAGTCCCACTTCCCAACCTGAATTCCTGGGAAGGCTGATGACCCCAAGCTCTTGGCCAGTGATGAGAAATTCATCCTGGAAAGTGATGGTCATTGAGGAGATGCAAGAAAGTAGAGTGGGGTCAGTTTACAGCTGGCCTGGCTGTTCTTTTGCTTTAGGCATCTCACTCACCCCACCCTCCTGGCCTGGGCTATTAAGTAAAGCAAACTTGCACTTGGGACACTCCCTTAAATTAAGAAGTCACTTTTGATGAGAGAAGGAAGTGGGGAGGGACACAAGTCCTAAGACTGTGGTGGTTCTTATTTTTAAGTTCAGTTTGGTGTATTTTTATGTCAAGATAATTTTCCTGCTCAGTGAGTGGCCACATTTTTACCAGAAAATGTGGGAGAATTGCTGAGACCACGCTTTCAATATTATCAGACAGCAAACTTCTCTCACACCCTCGAGGTCCTGGTGGGCACAGCCACTAGGCTTCAGCTGCACTGACATAGAACCAGTCTGCCTGAAGAACCCCCACCAACCCCAGAAGTCAGACATAACAGCCTTAGGGCATCCTAGTCTGTGTGCAGTCCAACCACCCAGCACACACAAGTTTAGCATGTGCTTATGGAGGGGAGCCAACCACCCACACTTAGTAGGTGAGAAGACTTTTCCTAACCTCAGGGCTTCACCTCACCTGAGGGTGGCTCCACACTCTAGAAGTGTCATTACAGAAGCAGTCCCCAGTGCCCCACTTTTACCTTTGGAGAGGCTACCTCAAATTTAATTATAAAATCTCCTTCCTTCCCTTATTTCTTCTATCGCACAAAAGGTTAAGACATAGAAAAGTTCAAGCAGCTAGAAGACACCTCCCCCAATAAGAAGTTTCTCCTTGTCCACTCATTAAAAGAAAAATCATCTGTGACAATGGAACCTTATTGAACTTAAATCCTTTCTGAAAATGGTAATCCTTCTGTGTGTATGGTATTTTAATTTTTTTTTATTTTTTTAAATTTATTTATTTATTTTGACAGAGAGAGAGAGAGACAGCGAGAGAGGGAACACAAGCAGGGGGAATGGGAGGGGGAGAAGCAGGTTTCCCGCCGAGCAGGGAGCCTGATGTGGGGCTTGATCCCAGGACCATGGGATCATGACTTGAGCCGAAGGCAGACACTTAATGACTGAGCCATCCAGGCACCCCAGTTATTTTAATTTTAAATAAATGGTACAATCTCATGGCAAAAAGTGTCCACACAACTGGTGGGGATAAAAGGTCCAGTTTTTTTCCTGGGAAAAGTTCTTGTAGCTAAAGAGAATGGGAGACCTTATTTACAGGAAGCAGAATTGGTCTCAGGCAGTATTACAAAATAGATGGAGATGGATAGTCCTCCATAAACCTCCCCCATTTTCAATTTGCCTTCCCAGCAGCCTCATCTGCCTGATATTGCCAAGTTTCCAAGCCAATTCACCTCACACAAAAGTGTTAGGGACTTCAGATACTGTTACCTACTAGTGTTTGTCTTGGAAAAGAGTGACATTTTGAGCAGAAGTGACAGAGTAAAGGGAGATCCATGGAGAATCTTTCTTGTACTCCTTATTTTAGACCTTTCTGTTAGGTGTTTCATTGTAAAGATCGGTCCAATGGACAGAACTTATCTTGGATGAATGGGGAACGTGCAGGCCTATGGGCTTCACTGAAAAGAAAGAAAACTATATCCTTCCACATTCTGCAGCACTTCAAGTAAGATCTAAGAGCACACAGCCTTGATAGAGGACAGAAGGTTACATTCAATAATAGAATAAGCTTCAAATTGGTTATATCAAATAGTCATATTTGCTTATGCATATACAGAATGGCAAGAGAAAATATTAATTTCAATTTACAAGTCATCAAAAAGCACCTTGTGGACCACATAATGAATAGAGCCATGTTAAAGTAATATATGTGTGTTCTTTCACAAATAAATTTTCCTCTGAAATACAGACATCTGTCATGGAGCCAATTATTTTGCACAGCATGTGCTATAAAAGCACATGAAAGAAATAATATACTACATTGCTTATTTGAAAGTGATCAGGAATATGCAGCTGCATGCTGGCATGTCTTTAATTTCATGGTGTTAAGAAAAAACTATAGGAGTATGAAATAGCAAACCCTTTCCTACTGGAGTACTAATTCAATTACCTATCATGATATATGAAGGAGGAAAAATTTTCCCCATTAACTGGCAGAAACACTATGGAACTATTTTCTTGTCTTCCTCTACTAACCCTTGTAGAGAGAATGTGAACACGAAGTTTCCTTTGAAAACAAAGGGATCACAACACTCTGATCAGCTCCGGGGGTGTGCAGAAGAGCAAGGCTGGAAATGGCATTCTAAGGACATAAATTATCACTTAAATGAGGCTAGACTTTTATGAAATTTTTGCATCAAATAGACCTCGAGTTTGAAAAGTGCAATAAGAGATAGGCCAAATCAAACTTCCTTGATGTAATGCAAATGTGAAACCTTTTTCTTTTTCATTTCTCTGGCAAACTCCCATTCTCCCCTCTTTCACTGCATGATGCGCACATAAATAAAATACAAAAATATTTTGTAGAAAGCCCTGCCAGGTTAAGTACACAGAGCCTTCTTGAATACCTCCTATTACTTGTGACACTTTAAAATAGATTTTTAAAAAATTCTTAAGAGGAATACCTTAATAGCTTCCCAGAAGTAGAATGTATTATCATTGCAGTACAAAGGGCATCATTCATTTCTAATCCTTGGCTCCACAGGTGTTCCCTGCCCAGACTGTGGTTGGCACTTAGAGGGCCTAATTATGATTCATATATCCCACATTCCCCAGGAACTGGTCCCTCTAATTTCATACAATTCCTTTATTCGGAGGAGAAAAATACATTTCAGTCGTACTGGCTAGACATAGTGATTCTCAATCCTGACTGCACATTAAAATTACCTGGGGAGCTTTAAAAATCCTGATGCCTCAGGGCGCCTGGGTGGCTCAGTCGGTTAAGCCTCTGCCTTTGGCTCAGGTCATGATCCCTTGGTTGTTGGATCAAGTTCCAGGTCAGGCTCCTTGTTCAGTGGGGAGCCTGCTTCTCCCTCTGCCTGCCATTCCCCCTGCATGTGCACTCGAGCACACTCTCTCTCTCTCTCTCTGACAAATTAATTAATTAATTAATTTTAAAAATAAAAATAAAATAAAATAATCAAAATCAAAATCCTGATGCCTCAACCCAGCCTCAGGCCACATAATAGAGACTCTCTGGGGGGGTGGAGCCTGAGGATAGGCATTCATTTCATTCCCTAAGTGGTTTTTATTTGCAGTCAGGGCTGCCATTGGTAGAGTGTAAATACCTAGCAAATAAAAAGTAAACCATTTTTTTTGATAAACTATTTAATATGAACTGAGCCACCAGTTAAGTGCAGTCCCCCCACCCCTTCTTTGTAATCAAGTAAGTTGTTAATTTGGTTTGACAAGGTAAGTTTTCCTTACCAAATTACGTTCTCTCTTCCTAACTTTCTGGTAAAGATGCCAAGGTCGGCTCACAATGAAAGTCCATGACCTACCCTGGTTTGGGTGAGTTTATTACTGGAATCAAAGCCGTAGATCACTGTAGGAAAATAGACTTGGGGGAAATTGAATCTTGTAAGTCTTAAATTCCCACAAGTAATCCCCTTGAGCTATGAAACCATTATCCAATTTAGCTGCTAAAAAACAGATACATCCTATAATTAATTCTTTCTATAAAATCCGAGGTTTAGAAACAAGGACAACCAGGACCATCAATTTTACGTAGATTCAGCACTGAGGAAGAATGAAATATTTGATTCTGAAAAAGGAGTATTAAAATGCTGCCAACAATCTCACGTAAGTAGTTAATATTTTGAATATGCTTTGGGAATGAAAATAATTTAAGGGGGAAGAAAATACATGGTAGGTTTTATATACAATATCATATTTAAGCCATAAAAACTTTCTCCATACAATTCAGCATGCTGGGATAAGAGAGAGCAAGGCAGAATAAGGGGATGTAGGAAGGAAATCAGTTGATAGGCAATTGATATATTGGGGAAGTTGAATAAACTAATAGTATTTGGACAGTAGAGATTACAAGGTCAAGTCAAATCAAATTAAATACTGCTTTTTTTCACTGCCTTATTTGGAATGGTTACTAGCAGTTTATAAAGGTGGTATGGTAGAGATGAAGGCTAGAATAACCACTGCATCACTAGTAGTCTCTGGAAATCAATGATTCCCACACTGCGCCACGAGCTTAGATTTTTTAAAATAAGAAATTCAGTTAATTCCTCACCAGATGGACTAATTCAATTTCCTAATAAAAAGTGGGAGTCCCATATATTTTTCAAGTAGAAGGTATACAGAGGGTTATTAGTACATGTAAATGGAGTCAGAAGGACTGAGAGTTTCTTTGAAAATATTTGAGTATATGATCTCAATTTCATTGAACAAAAAAAAAAAGATGCATTATACTTTTCTGGACTTTTCAAAATAAGCATGTAATGTTAGAAAAAGATCAATGTTATTTTCAAAAGGCATAATCTGCTTCCTTTATTATAGCATTCTGTTTCTTTTCAGTGACTTGAAAACTGAAAATTAAGTATATTTGCTACATGAATGGTTTTCTTTCTCATATTTGTATTTTCTTTTCATTTTACACCTGTAGATTTGCATCTCTATTTTAGGTTCTTAGTGAGATGGCACTGGAGATTTGGTTTCAATAAGAAAAGTCCCTCGATATGTAAAGAATGACATAGATTTTCCAGTCCTATTTAGCAGCAAGAAAACCACATAAGGGTGTTAAATTTTTTTGTTTTTATCATGAACGGAAAAAAAAAAAAAAACAAACCTTTAAAAGCACACAGGAAGTCAGAATACCTGATTCTCATTATTGGGCACTTTTTTCTGCTGTTTTCTTTGACAAACACATCACTTCTCCCCCCTGGGTCTTTCCCCCCCCCCCCCCCCGTACACAGTGAAGGGTTGGCCCAGACTGCAAGTTTCCCTCAAAAACACATGAGATTATTCCATGAAGAAAAGAAAGCATAAAAATTCATTCAAGGAAGTGCTTTGGGATTAGACCCCTTTGCTTCTGAAATATTGATGGCTACAAAACACAAGTAGTTTAAAATGCCAGCATTTTCTTGAGGCTGAGGCAGCCAAATACTCTGCTGTTGCCCTTTGTGGAAGGTTTTTCTGTTGGAAGGAGGCATCCGTGGGTATTTTACTCTGCTGGGATCAAGGCCTGAACCTCCTCAGGAAAGGAACCTCCTCCTCAGACACTGAATGCCTGAATACCTGAAGCAGGTAGGCAGGGATTGGTCAAAGGGTACTCTGGTCAGTGGCAGCCACTTTGGTCCCAGAAGCAGAGCAACCAAAGGGAGATGTTAGGTAGGGGGATGGTCATGTAGGGGTACAAGTAATGGATCCAGTTATGAGTTTCCCTGTCTAGTGTACCCATTTTCTCATCTCCATGTCCTAACTTTGCTGAGTTTTGGAGAATGAAGGGAAAGATAGGGGTTAATGCTTAGGAAAGAGCTATGAGGACATCTGTAACAGCTGCAGGAACAGGGAAATGACCCTGGTGTGACCTGCAAAGCAACCCAGGGTAACAGTGCAGAGGGAGGGGCAGGAAGGACTCTGAGGACTGACTATGGAATACTGAATGACCCTTAAATTATCTGGGAAGGGAAACACAGTAAAAGGCAGCCCTTCCTCTCAGTCCAGCGAGGTGGAGGATTGTCTGTTTGAGTACTAAAGGGAAGGCCTCTGAGGGTGGGATTATTGACAGCGTTTGGGTCACAAGAGATCTCCTATTTGTTGAAGGCTGACTATGTGTCAGGTACTGTTCCCCTCACTTATTGCATCTTTCTGTCTTCCCATAAAAAAAATTAGAAAAATGTACTGAATCAAATGATAGTTCTTATCCTTTCTTACTGTGGCTGCACCATTAATCACCACTCCATGGCTACACATTAATAAGTATGTGGCTTGTGGTTTTCATTTTCTAATTTTTAAAAAACCCATTGTGGTAGGCAGGATAATGGCTTCCAAAGATGTCCACACCCTAAACCCTGGAGGCTGTGAATATGTTACCTTACATGGCAATAGACTTTGAGGAGATTTTCCTGGGGTATCTGGGGCGGCCCAGTCTAATCACCTGAGTCCTTCAAAGTGAATGAGGAAGGCAAGAGAGTTGGACAGAGAGATTCCATGATGGAAGAAGAGGCCGGGGAGATAAGCCATGACAAAGACTTAACCGCCATTTCTGACTTTGAAGATAAAGAGGGCTATAAGCCAGAGAATGCACATGGATTTAGAAGCTGAGAATGAGCCCTGGCCAACAGCCTACAATCCCAGTCCTACAACCCCAAGAAACTGAAGTCTGTCAATAACCTGGATGAGCAAGAAAATGGATACTCCCCTAAGCCTTCAAAAAGGAACTCAGCCTTGCCACACTTTGATTTTGGCTTAATGAGATCTGCTTTGGATTTCTGACCTATAAAACTGTAAGATAAAAAATAATTTTCTCTTGCAAGGTGCTAAATTTCTGGTAATTTATTACAACAATAATTGAAAAGCAATACATCCACTCTATCTTGAATGAAAACTAAGACCCATGCCTCTTTACCTTTGGCTCCCAGTACCTTGTATGGAATTGACATTTAGTTTGAATAAATATTGGATGAAGAAAGTAAGATAAATGGGAAGGAGGGAAAGAAAGAGTATATTAGGTTCCTGGACCCCAAATCCAACTTGTGTATGTGGAGTTTTCCCCATACCAACAAGCAATTCTCGGGAGGTGTCTGAGAATTCAACCCTGTTCAACTCAATTCTGACACTATCTACCTGGAGATAGCATCAGATTCCAAAAACAAAGGGCTCATTCTCACGAGACCATCCTCCACTTCAGATCCCAATCGCAAGCCCAGATTGTTACCTGTGCTTCTGAACAACTGGCTATAAATCAGAGGTTCCAATGACCCCCAACTTAGGTTCACTTAATTTGCAAGAACTCAGGAAACCCAATTACCAGATTACTGATTTATTACAAAGGATATTAAAGAATACAAATCAATAGTCTGATGAAGAGGTATATAGGTATATAGGGTATATATCTTCAAAACAAACAAAAGAGCTTCTGTCCTTGTCGAGCTTGGGGCCCGGCATGGTAGCACAAGGAAATATTCTGGCTCCCCAAACAGGAAGCTCTCTGAACCCCCTCCTTTTGGGTTTTTATGGAGGCTTCATTACATAAGCATGACTGATTTAACTAAATGGTCATTGGTGATTGATTCAATCTCCACCTCCGCTCCCCTCCCAGAAGTCAAGCAGTGGGACTGAAAGTTCCAACCCTCTAATCATGGTTGGTTCTCCTGGCAACCAGCCCCCATCCTGAGGAGCTTTCCAAAAATCACTGAATTAACATAAATCCAGTTGTGGTGAAAAGGGGCTTGTTATGAGGAACAAGACACCCATTTCACCTTTATAGCCCTGAAGCATTTTCAGGAACTGAGGACAAGAGATCAAATATTATAACAAAAGATGCTTTTGTTGCTGTTATTGCTCAGGAAATTCTGAGGGTTTGGAGAGTTACGAGCCAGGAACTGTGGATGAAGACCACACATACATATATGAGAATATGAGAAATATATTTGGTCATCTGAAAGACAGAAATATATATATATATATTTATGTCTTATTTTAAATCACAATATCACAGAGAGACATAAGTCTTCATTTTTCATAAATAATTTTGGAATATATAAAAGAGAAATTTTATAACTAGTCAGGGAATCAACAATAGGTATCAACAATTGGTGAGATAGAAGAGGAGCAGAATGGAAGTCCAACTTTTGCTCTTAAAATCTACCTGCCTAGAATCCATCCCTTTCCTCTCTGCTTCCTAAGTACTACCCATTCTTCAAACCCCACGGATGTCCTCCTTTTCTATGATATCTTTTCTGGCTATTTCCATTTGCATTTCCTGAAGTCGCCTAGTACTAGGAGTATGTTATTCAGTCATTCATTAGAACACGATTTGGGAGTTCATATTGTATGAATTCATAATGTATGCAAGGGGAAAAGACCAAAGACCTAAGAAAGTTAAGGAGTTCAATTTCAGAACAATATACCCATCAATGTTTCATCATTCTTCAAGCAGAGGCTGGATGACAATTTGCTGTGGATGCTCAAAGAGGCAATCAAGGGTCCCTTTCTAAGTTGGACCTGATCAACACCACTGTGCCCTTCCAATTATGATTCTTTAGGTCTATAACTTGCCAGGAGAGATCTGGCCAGAGAAACCTCTTCATTCTGATCCCAACCTTCCTTTCCTCCTTTATCTCTCACCAGGAACTGACAGGATCCTTTTCTCTAGTCCCTTTGGTCTTCTTCCCATCTTCAAACTCACTCTTCCTGCCTGTTTCCAAGTCTTTGATCAAGTACCTCCCTCTATGTACTGTACCTCAACACTCTACCCTGCTGAGGTAAATGCTCTTCATCCTTCAAGAACTGTTTAGGAAAACTTTCCAGACCATCTTAATTTACTGTGATCCTCTTCTTTCAAAGAACTTTTGGTGCTCAACATATATTGACTTATATAGTTAGCTATCTTTTTATGTATAAACATTGAAATCAGGAACCATGACTTAAACTCAGCTGAACACACTGAGAACACTGGTGTTATTCAAATACTAGTTCTTGATTGACAGATGATTGATACTGCTGAAATAACTGATTTGGGTTTCTATTTTGGTTTTATAGATGGCAGATACATTTTGCATTCAAAGAAGATTATATTTCCTATGCTGTATTCACTCACATCAGCAAGATTTATGCTTGAATTCTTAACTGGAATAGTGTTTCGTGGTGGTTATTTTTGTTGTATTTTTTTTATTCTTTTCCAGTCTACTAGTATTAAATACAGAATGAAATCAGGATTTTAAAATGTACTCCTGTACAATCCATGGATGTTGCCAGACTTTTATTTGTATCCACAGTAGGAATACTTGGCATCCGGGATATTTCCATATGATATAGATGCCCTATATCTGACCTAACCTTTAAATTTTTGAACATTTTCTATTGTTATTTTCTTTGTGTTAGACTTAAGAAAGACCTGCTGCTAATGTAAGGTGGTTTGACCTAGGATTATTGAAAAACTGTATCTTAGTTTTCAAATCTTAGTATTTTTTGATGCATAAATTTTCTTCTAAGCCTAGCCTTATTTAAATGCTAATGTCAGTTTTCATTCAGCCAGTTTCTTGTTCTCCTCTGTATATCCTCAGAACTGATCTGAGGGTGGTTATTCCATTCACTTCAAAGGAAACATCATGCTTGGATCCTCTCCACAGGGGTGCTTAGACTAAGACAAGAAATGATCCCTATAGCTTTTTTCTCCTGCATTTGTGAGGAAAATAAAATAAAAGGAAAGATTTCCCAGTGCATTTAACATTCTAAGTAATTGCATCAGTACCGCATTTGGAGCATCCATACACTATTGCTAATTCACAATCTTAAAGATCCTTTTTAACACTGGGACATTAAAGGTATGTTGGTATGGTAGGCTATTCTAGTGTACCTATTACTTTCAAACAAACAGTATACTATGTTATTACTCTCATGTGCATGTTAGGAATGATCTCATGCTGTGGAAGATAATTGACTACATGATAGATAGATACAGTTTACATGCAAAGGATCTTTTAAAGGGAGAATAAAATATCTTACCTTAATGTGGTCATGTTTAGTAGCTAGTTATTAAATGTCCAATAGGTGTTTTTTTCAGTTGTTTGTAAATTGCAGTTAATCCTTTCTTCATCTGCTTTCATGACTCTTTTAATTCTCTTTTCTTGTTTTGATTGGAAGCCTTAGAACACACATAATTTAGAGCTCATCAGTTTGGAGATGGGAAATGATTACTTAAATTGTCAGTACTCTTTTATCAAAAGTAAGAGGCATTTTCCTCTAGGTTAATATTTATAATTAAAACATTTTTTCTTTTCCAGTATTGCTATGACTTAAGAAGATTGGTTAGGTACAGCCACACTTAATTTGAGTTGGAAAAATAGTAATAAACATTACTATCAATTGATTTTTCCTTACAATCTGTAAGCCACTTTCATATCCTCTACCTCATTGGAAACTCACAAAAATTCTTTGATATGAAATTAATTTTGTGATTTCCCTTCTATACATGAGGGAACTCAGGAGTACATTTTAAAAACTCACCCAAGGACTTAGAGAGCTGGAAAAGAATGGTGCTGGGATTCCAACTCTGATTTCATTCCTTCTAACCCCAAACTCTTGACCGTATACTGCTGCCTGTGAATGGTAGATGGCTATTCAAAGGAGAAGATTTTGAATCTTGCTTTTTATTCTTTTTTTTTTTAAGATTTTATTTATTTATTTGACAGAGAGAGATAGTGAGAGCAGGAACACAAGCGGGGGAGTGGGAGAGGGAGAAGCAGACTTCCCACAGAGCAGGGAGCCCGACGTGGGGCTCGATCCCAGGACCCTGGGATCATGACCTGAGCTGAAGTCAGCCGCTTAACGCCTGAGCTACCCAGGCGCCCCTCTTGCTTTTTATTCTTATAGCTACTTTATGTAACTGACCCTCTTTCCTATGTTTTAGGTGAAGAAGTGGCATGTTTTATAATAAAAATATGAACAAAATTTATTAAAGAATAAAATCTAATGCAGATAGTTGTCTGCTGGTATTTAATCTATAATAAAAATAAAGATAACCATAATAATTGTATTAGATGTTTGAGTAATCATGCCAAAGGTATACTGTTATGGACATTTTTTTTTCTTGTAAAGTAACCATAAAATTTTTTTTCTTGTAAAGTAACCATAAAATCCATATTTTTTTTATAATGAAGTTATCCTCTGATTCATCTTAATATAAAAGTGTTTTTGCCATCTCCCTTTGGATTTGCATGGAAGTTTGAGATAAGAAAAAAAACCATCATTTCTATGGTGCCTTGTGGATATATCTGTTTTGTATCCATATTATATATACTCCTTTATCCTCATCCAACTTTACATATTAGACTTCAACCTAGAACTGTTTCTTTTTTCTTTCTCCTTTCAGGGGTTAGACACTATTTAAAAAGGTAAATTAGTTAATTATGGACGAATTATCAGTCTTTGTATATTGCTAGTGTGGTAAAGAAATTTCAACCAAGTGTCTACAGGGATAATTCAGTCAACCATTCATTCTTTATCCAACAAATATTTATTGACTCCCTACTATGTGCTAGTTTCTGCTCTAGCAGCCTGGAAACACTAGTTGAACAAAAGAAGCAAAAGATCCGTTCTAATAGAGCAGTGGCTGTCAAAAATGTGGCCCCTAGAACCTGGAGGTCTCTTACCCACTCACAGGGTGCACGAAGTGAAAACTAATAATAATAATACTAAGACATCATTTGCCCTTTTCACTGTGTTGCCATTTGTAGTGATGGCACAAAAGAAATCATAGGTAAAATTGCTGGTGCCTTAATATGAATGAAGGCACCAAATTGTATTAATAATCATTGTCTTTTTTTATAGCCATACACTCACATTATAAACATTTAAATGCCATTTTTACTTAAGAATGTCATAGATATAGCAGTAAAAATAACTTTATTACATTTGATATTTAAATACCCATTATTTTCGTGTTCTGGGTGACCAAATGCAAAGTACTCATGAAGAACTTCTGCATACTCAAATACTATTGTCATGAGGAAAAGCACTTGGGCAGTTGTTCGAGTTGTGAGCTGAAATTGCTGTGTTTTCCATGCAACACCATTTTTATTTGAAAAAAAAATTACTGGCAGAGAAAATGTAATTATTTAGCCGGGTATTTGGCACATATTTTCTAGAAAATGAACAATGTGAGCCTGTGATTTCAAGGAAAATAAGTAGCAGTATTTGCTGCCAGTAATAACAAAATTTGAAGGAAAATTAGAATTTTGGAAAACTTGTATTTGCCAGTGCTTAAAGACTTTTCTTAAAGGTCAGTGATGATATTAACAAATGCAATTTTTTCTGTTGCACAATGAAATGTATCAACATTTGGAAGATTTGGATAACTCAGTGAACCAACATTTTTCAAATGACTGTCCATGGTGTTATTGAATCATTCTTCAGTAAAAGATTAATTTAAAATGCAAGATAGACCAGTGATTTTAATGTAAAGAGTTGTTGTATGACATGTTTTATACCTGTTGATTAGATCCTTTTGACTGATTATACTGTTGAATTCTTCCTTATTCGTGTGTTCGTGCTGATTTTTTTTTTGTCTACTTACTCTATTCATTGTTGAAAGGGTGTTGAAGTCTGCAACTATTGCTGCAGATTTGTCTATTTCTCCTGCAACATTTCTCTTTTTTATCTAACTACTCCATATCCTGCCCAAATCTGTGAGCCAACAAATTATCTTATTGTTGTCCCACTTTCAGTTGCATTTCTTCCACTTACAATAAATTTGATTTAAGTCCTAGATTATAGAGAAGGTCCAACCAGTCATTCCTTGACAACATTTTTGTCAAACTAGGGTCTACAGACATATTTTCAGAATGTCCAGAAAACTATGTACAAATTTTAAAATGTTCATTTTCATTTCAGTTCTAACCTAAAATAATTGATGTAAAAATAGTCTGGTTTATCTGGATGATCCCCTTATTGATTGAGGACTGCCATGCCATTTCATTGCTTTTGTTTGTCACAAGTTATTTTTGTGAGTTAAAGAAAAAGAATTAATGGTGGTTGTAATTAAAGAACATGTTCTGGAACCCAACTGCCTGGTTTGAATCCTGGCAATATCTCTTATAATGTATTCTAACCTTTAGTTGCTAGTGTCCTTTTCTGTAAAATAGAGAAAATGATACTACCAATCTCATAAGGTTGTTGTGAATATTGAAGGAGTTGATAGGTGTTGAGATCTTAGAATATTGTCTGCCTTATAGTAAATGCTCAATAATGCTCTATTCTTTTTTTTAATTCCCTTGCTTTTATTTTTTATTTTTTTAATTTATTTTTTTATTAACATATAGTGTATTATTTGTTTCAGGGGTACAGGTCTGATTCATCAGTCTTACACAATTCACAGTGCTCACCGTAGCACGTAATATTTTAGAGCCAAGCGAAGAGCATGTAACATCAGACATGCTATAGGTTTTACTGTTGTTTGAATAGAGAAAAATGGTAGAAGAAATGACTTATTTTACATATGTACAGTAGAAGATGTGAATAAGAATGTTCAAAGCAGTGTTGTTCTTGATAGTGAAGATACAAGAAATAACCCAATATCCACTATATATCCATATCTAGTGGATATAATATATAGTATATATATATTATATCTAGTGGATATACAGATTTCAATTTAATAGTGGATATAATATATAGTATATATAATATAATATATTATATATTAGATATAATATATCTAGTGAAGATACAAGAAATAACCCAATATCCACTAATATAAAATGCTACAAAATTCACACACTAGAATATCATGCAGTAGTTAAAATGAAAAGTACAGCACCATGCAGCAGTATAATATGGATGGATATTAGCAATATAATATTAAAGGAAAAAATAAGTTTCCAAATAATATATATATTTCACCTTCTATGAAATTAAAAACAATAAAAAATAAAATATGTACTTTTTAGAAATATATGAACCATCTTAGGCATATATAAAACTATGTATATGAAATAAAATAATCTTTTAAAAGGCAAAAATGATCATAAGTACAGAATTTTGGATGATGGCTGCCACAGGTAGGAGGAGCCTAGGGAATAGAATAGGAGGTTGTATTGTCAGAGTAAACTGCCAGAATCCTAAGTTTTATTTTGAGTGAGGAGTTTACTGTTGTGTGTAATGTTGTAAAAATTAAATGGCTAACTAAATAAAAGAGGACTATGAATGCATCAATGATGAGAATGTGCACTGAACTAAAGATGATGTTTTATCCAATTTTGTGCACCTGAGTTCCAATGAGAAAGAGAGAGAGGGGAAAGTGTTACACATGGCCCATGATAGTACACACATGTGGACAAACCTTGCTGCTAGAAGAGTGAGTATTATATTCATGTTGGAAGGGGTGATTTCATCTCAGCAAAAATCACCTGTCATGTTAAGTCAGTGTTAAGAATTTGAATTTTGGTTTTTGTTTATATTTACTTTATAATTTTAAATTTCAATTTAATAGTTGTCCAAGTGCTTATGCAATGAAGTTTCCACCTACTTTTTGGTTTATATTTACATTATATTGGAGACAATTTAAGGAATCATTGAAGAGTTGCTGAAATTATTCTTACGTCAGAAGGATTCTGTTCTTTATTCACCTTTAGGAGGTGAATGGTTCCTTTCTCGGGGTCCTTTATTCTAGAAATTCCTACAATGAAATCCAGGGATGGCTGAGAGATGCTGAGATGTTTTCACAGTTACGCCACAGAAAGTATGAAAGAACCCACAATCAGTGAGGTTAAATTGCAAGACAATATTCTCCTTCCTCACTTTCACTCATAAGCAAAGAGTGTTTTCCAGAATCTGTGGGACATGTGATACTATAAGTGATTAACTACAGAAGCAGGTAAGAGAATCAAGAATTTGCATTTAATTTTGGCTATTAAATCAGACATTAAACAGTTTACCAAAATGCAAATAATAGCATTCTTCTCACTGAATTTCTTTCACTGTGGAAAATGTAGGGTATCTTTTTCATAATTATATTATTAATGTTACCCTGTAATGGGTTTACAATGTTTATTTTTCAAATGAATTAATAAATATTTTTAAAATTTCTCAGTTTTACTTTCTAATACAAAAAATACCAGTAGATATTATTCACATAAACAAAAAGCTCTTTGGGAACCTCAACAGTTTTTTAAGAGTATGGAGGGACACAGAGCCCAAAACCTTTGAGAACTGCTGCTTTAACCCATATACTCTTGTTTTTATATTCTCCCTAGGACTACACTGAAATTCATACATGAGATACTGTCATCTCTCACACTCTATTGAGCAGCTGGGGATTTATACATCACTGGGAAGAAACAGGGGAAGCACAGAAGGTTGTCAAGGTGACAGGCTCATGAGAGGCAGAAGGCAGACTCTTCGTTGTGAGAAAGTAGGTGAGCAGGTGTACACTACTGGATAGGTCGATGATTAAAAACCTGTGGAATTTCTGGAAGAATAAGCTCAGAATTTTTACATAAATGACATAAAAGAACACCAAAGACAGCAAGAGAGGGGGAAACAAGAGTATGTGGTCATGGGTGTCTGCTTTCTGATTGTCAAGTCACCATACTTTACATGGCCTCACATGGCCTGCTGAGTGATGTCTAGACAGTGGAGGAGCTCTGGTCAGTTTGCCTGAGGCCCAGGACATTGAAAGTAGGACAGCATTTTTGTTTAAAATATGTGCAAATATATACATAAACACACACACATATTGAAGGATGCTCGAATAGCTGTCATATACATACAAATCACTTCCCATAAGCTCCTGGAAAAAAATTGCATTTACTAGATAATCTCTATTTCAATATTTGATGGAAAAATGCAATATCTGTTTCTTTTTTTGGCATTCATGTCACTGCAGTAAGATGAACCATATTTTAGGCATTAATAAAAGTTTCTCAGCCTTTGCTTAAATCCCATGGGGATATAAATCTGAATAATAAACTCAACAAAAACACATTTAAAAAAAAAGATTTTATTTATTTATTTGTGAGCGACACAGAGGGAGCACGAGTGGGGGTTGGGGGGGAGAGGGGGGCAGGGCAGAGGGAGAGGGAGAAGTGGACATCCCTCCCACCATCAGGGAGCCAGATGCAGGACCCTGGGATCATGACCTGAGCCTAAGGCAGATGCTTAACTAACTGAGCCACCCAGGTGCCCCTCAACAAAAACACATTTTTAAAGGAAATTGTACCATGTGAGGAAGTTTGAATAATGAAATCTGTGAAATATATATTTATGTATATATACATATATAAAAATATAAATATATATATAGTCTAATATTAGCTTAAAACTTTTTATTTCATGGAACTAGTTAGCAACATCATCATTCCATGCCCTGCCCTGCTTTTTGGTCCTTCGACTTTGTTGTTACCTCAGACAGAAGTAGACACTGTTCATTTTATGAAAACTTGGCATATTTTTGCACCCATGCACTGTTCTTCATATAATTGAGAAATTACTTATAACTCAGAAATATTTAAAAGAAACTCTGCTCCCTTAGGTATTTCATCAGTAAACTCTGATTACCTTTATCATGTTTTATATAATTGTTGCACACAGATATTTGTTCTAAGCATATAAACTGTATCCATATAACTGAATATATGCCAGGATATCTGAGGCCATGGATGTGCAAAGCTTGCCACTTTTCTCTGTCCTTAACTCAGGCTGTCATTCTGCTTAATTTGGTATCTTAGAAAAAAATGTGCCAATGTCTCCGTTTTTTTTTCTCTTGCTTTTCTGAGGTACACAATTACAGAAGCTATCTTATTTCAACAGAAAACACTGCTGGCAACAAGAAAGCATGGAAATCTTCAAAGATCTCTTTTAAGGATGAAAATTATCCCATAAATTCCTGCAGGCTTAAGAACACCTCATGATATCTTTTTTTCTGGAAATCCCTTCCCCTCGCCCTACATTCTCCCCTGGAACACCCCCCAGTCATTATAGCTCATCCCACATTTCAGTGCTTCTAGCAGAAAGAAAATCCTGCTGAGATCCAGATTCTCTGTCCATCAGGGCACAGTTCTCTT
This sequence comes from Neomonachus schauinslandi, assembly GCF_002201575.2. NCBI lineage: Eukaryota > Metazoa > Chordata > Mammalia > Carnivora > Phocidae > Neomonachus > Neomonachus schauinslandi. The sequence goes on along the minus strand of NC_058409.1, from coordinate 76,750,211 downwards.
TTAAATTAATGTGCTGAACTACTAATATTAAGGAGAGGAAGAAATTGATTTTTAAAAGTCAATAAAATACAAACCATATGAATTCAAAGACAGTGTTTAGGATTTCTATATTGTATTGCATTTTTGTATCTGCACAAGTAGGCAGAAAGAGTCGAGTGGCATTGGAATGAGCTAAAGAAGAGGATGTAATACTTCTCATGCCTTATATATGCCATAAGTCAGAACAAAATTTTTTTCTGTGCAGCCGCTAGTATGGTAGTATTCACAATTCCAGTTTTGCATTAAAATGCACTCAAAGGAAAACAAAAACAATTATATGGAAACAGTTGGGATATGAGAAGTTATTTTAAAAATATTTGATATTGAATTATAATAGCCCATCCAGTAAAATGCTTTACGGCTTCTTGTTTATATATATTTTATATTCTAGTCTCCTAAGCTTAATTTAGGTGGATGGACCTGAGAGCTATTGTCTTGATATTATACACTTCCCTAGTTAGTTGAGAAAGAAAAATGCTTTCACTTAGATAAAAAATCCAGTTGGTCCTGGAATCTTTATGTTCAGAGACACTGAGAGTTTCATCAGCAACTTGTTCCTGCCTGGGTGCAACTTGTTTTATATATTATCCATCAAAAATATGGATTATCTTTTATTTTTATTAAGAAAAATCATTTATTTTGTATTAGCCAACAGAGTAAGGCATTCATCAAGAATGCCACATTAAAGATGTTTCATTTCAAAGATATAGCTCTAAGTTAACTTCAGTGCTTAAAAAGCAAGTTCTATGGAGAGCACTGTTGTTTGCTGATGATAGGGTTAAATAAAATGGTGACAAATGGTAACAGTCTGTTCCATCAGGCTTGGTAACATAACTTAGTTGTGCAAGAATATGTGTGTAAAGAAAATGTAAGTGGCTTCACTGGTCTCTTGGTTTTTATTTATTATTTTCCCATAAAACATTTTAAAATTAAAAGCCAGTAACCCTCATGTTGGTATTCCAAATGAACCCAAGCCATACCTTCTCCTGTAAATTGTGTAGCGGGCTTTTTGATACACTTTAAAGTCCAATTCTTTCTTTCTCACGTAATACAGTTGAGAGCCAAAGCTTATCTTGCTTTAAATGGAAGAACAAATTCAATACTAAAATCAACCAGCATTTATGGAGTGCTTATAAGTGAAAGGGATTGTTGGGATTGGGTAAGAGGCGAGAGCAAGATCCCTGGAGTTAAATGCTTACCCATAAAGCCTGGCTCAGTCCTTACTATCTGTGGGAATTTGGGCAAGTTATCGAACCTCTTTTCCCCTACTCCTCATTTGTAGAAAGAAGCTAATAAGAGAACCTATTTCTTAAGTTTGTGGTAAAGATTAAATGAGATAAGGTTTTGAACGTGCTCAGCAGCCCATCTGATACATAGGTGACCAGAATGCCATAGACTGTGTCCTCCAAAAATTCATATGTTGAAACGTAATCCCCAATGTGATGGTCTTTGGAGGTGGGACCTTTGGAAGGTGATTAGATCATGAGGGCACTAATGGGATTATAAGAGAAACCTTTTAAAACCCCTTAAAAAAAGAAACCTCAGAGAGCTCCCTTGTTCCTCCCTGCAGGTGAGGATACATTGAGAAAACAGCCATCTATAAATTGTGAAGCAAGTCCTTACAGACACGGAATCTGATGGCCCGTTGATTTTGGACTTTCCATCCTCCAGATCTGTAGATATAAATTTCTGTTGTTTATAAGTGACCCAGTCTACAGTATTTTTGTTAAAGCAGCCTAAAGGGACTAAGACAAGTAAGTATAAATTATTATAATAAGTTATATGGAATTCTTGATATTATTATGAAAAAGGTAGATTTCTTACTATCCAATAGTTCAGTCCAGTGAAAGGGGCAGCCAAATACACGATTAGCAAATACCCTATGAGCCAAGATTCATTTATATTAGAAGAAAAACAAGTAAGTGCAATTAGAGAACAAGGAGATCCTGGGAAGATCATGTGGAGGAAATGAAAGTTGGAATTGTGTTAAGGAATGGGTAGATAATTCACAGAAGGGGAAGCAGAAGAAATATACTCCAGGAACAAAGAGAGACTATAAATCAGTTAGGGAAGGTATTTATAGAACTTGGGCAAAAAATTCATGTAGCTAGAACACATAGTAATTGTCATGGGAGAGTGGACATTCCTAGTGTCCATCCTGAGAAGAAAAGAAAAGAATACTCTGAAGGCGGCCCCCAGGAAGTCAATAAAAGAAATACTTATCACTCTGCATCCCAGTGTCTTGGCCTCTTCCTGAGGAGGACATCTATCTAGATGCATGCTCCTGCATGCTGTTGGTTTCAGTGTAGGTAGTTGAGAAGCCAAGAAGATGGCACCCTGTAGTGGGCCATAAACTGAAGATGACTCAATTGTATTGCAAATCAGATCCTCCAGTTACACATACTTCTTTGGAATTTTTTCTCTTTCATTACCCTCTAGCCTTCAGTAAAGTCAGATTTAAATATTTCAGCCTTGGGGCACTTGAGTGGCTTAGCTGGTTAAGCATCTGACTCTTGATTTTGGCTCAGGTCATGATCTCAAAGGGGTGAGTTCCAGTCCCCCATCAGGCTCTACACTGAGCTCTGCACTGGTCATGGAGCCTGTTGAAGATTCTCTCTCTCCCTGTCCCTCTGCCCCTCCCTGGCTCACTCTCTCTCTCAAAAATAAATTCAACCTTGTTTATGGTGTGCTATGGGGTGGAAAGGGGGGATCTACTTGCTTGTACAGGGTAAATATTTTAGGTGAAGCAGTGTTTTTTTCCTATGTAGTGGAAGATTTATTCTTGAAAAGAAATGACATTCCTGCTTTCAGATCACAGAGGAATCAGAAAGAATAAGTTTCCAAGAAAATTTCAAATGATGGATATTTACCAGAATAGGAATTTCCTTCAGAGGGCTTTGGTCGTCCTTGTGATTTAGGTAGATGGCAAAATTATTTACTGAGAGTAAGGATGACAGGTGTGGGTTGGGAGCCTTGAGATGCATTTTCAAACAGTTGCTGTGGCAAGTGCAATAGGGAATCAATTAGAGTTAAATAAAAGAATTGCTGAGTAGCACTTGGGGCCCAGCTGAGGAATCTAATCCAATGCAATTAAAAAGAAAGAAAGAAAGAGAGAGAGAGGACTCTATACATTACTAATAAAGCAGATGAAGATATAAGATAGGCTTTCCTGGGGGAGCTCAGTTTAAAACCTAAAAGGAGAAAAATGTTATCAACAGTAATCAAGGATGATGTCGAGGAGGTATAATAACAGTATGGTTTCCACTTGAGAGCAAGCAGAGCAGTTTACATGTTGGCAGTACATCTAAGTGAATTTTTAAAATAGGGATAATCTAAAGTAAACTGGCAAAGTCCATTGAACAAACAATTAAGTAACTTAATGGTCTGTGCCTTTGTTTAATTGACTAATTTCTGAAGATCCTCTACTGTAGGTTATAGGAAATTTTAAGAGGATAATAGATACAATGAAACAAGTAGCAGGAATATGAAAAAAATTAAATACAATTAACCAATTGAGATAGAAGTGTGAAAATGAAAATCTGTCATGGAATTTAAAGGTGGGATAGAACACTATTAATTGTGTTTTAATTTTCCTAAAATTTCAGAAGCAGTGCTATGGACTATGAGCATAACTGTGAATCCAAAGATATGGAAATAATCAGAGAACAATAGTCTACTTTACAGTTCCTACCTGATTTCTCTTATTAACCAGGTAGCAGGAGCTATTCACCATGTATAGGCTGTAGTGCTAACCTCGTGAACTGATTTTGGAAGCAAGCCCGGCTTCATTTTTTGGAGATTCATAGACACTTTGTGGCATGTCACAGGACTTGGAACTCTGCCATTATTTATTCATTCATTGTAGGTACCAAAGGCACTAAAAGTTTTGAGAGAAGACTGCTAAAACGAAACCATCTTGGTAAAGAACAACCTGGGTCTTTATTTTCCTACTGATCTGGAGAAATCCCTTTGTAGAGAGAGAGTGAGAGGGAGAAGTCAAGAGAGTGGGGACTGGTGGAGCGGTGGAAGAGAATTAGAGGCACATTTCTACTTTACATTTTTTCCCAGGACTGGGAAATATTAAGGTTGTTTTATAATTCTTTTGCTGACATAAGAATGGCAACAAGCATATCCTTCAGTACATATTATGAAATGATCCACGTGATTTCTTTTACCATCTTAAAAGTCATTCTCTAATAAAAAATTACTCTTAATGAAGAAAAAGAACCAGTTTTCCATTGAAGTTTTCTACTTTATATATATATATATATATATATATATATATATATAAAACCCCATAAATGAAAATTAGGACTAATATAAAAATTGTAATTTAACCCATTTACACAGTACAAGCAAGCCATGCAGGGGCTTATACTTTTGGAAAGTCACTTGGCTCAAAGCTTATTTTTTCTTTTAAAGAATGGCCTCATCTCTATTTTAATGCTGTCAAATGTGCATCATTTCCCCTTCCTAATATTTTATTACAAAATATTAAACATATATAGGATGTTGAAAGGAAAAGTATGTGGCAAACCCCCATATACCTTCTTCATTGATTCTATAATTACAGTGTTGCTATTTTTGCTTTGTTATATACCTGCTAATCTACCCATCCTTCTATCCATCTATTGTTCCATCTTTTTTTTTTAGCTCTGCATCTTTTTATAAAACAAGAATGGAATTACCAGTATGTGTATATATCTGGAGACAAACCAGGAGTGTAAAAAATATTTTGTATTTTTCAGAGCATGTTTCTTAGAGAGATTGTATTAGTTTCTTTTTGCTGCTGTAAAAAAATCACACAAACTTGTAGGCTTAAAACAACGTGAATTTACTTATGGTTGTGGAGGTCAGAAATCTGAAATCTTACAGGCTAAAATCAGGTGTCAGCAGAGCTACATTCCTTCTGAAGGCTTTAGAGAAAAATCTGTTTCCTTACCTTTTCCAGCCTCTGAAGGATCCTTTCATTCCTTGGCTCATGGCTCCTTCCTCCTTCTTCAAAGTATATTACTCCAACCTATTCTTCTGTCCTTAAATCTTTCCCTGTGATCCTCCTGCCTACGTTACAAGGACCCTTATGATTACATTAGGCCCACCCCCAATCCAAGACAGTCTCCCTGTCTCAAGGGCCTTAATGTAATCACATCTGCAGAATCCCTTTTGTTGTGCTAGGCAGCATAGTTACAGATTCTGGGGTTCTGGACAGGGCCGTCTTTGGAAGACGTTATTCAGCTTACCATAGGATAATGTTATGGTCTTTACTGTGTGCTTTGCTATTAGCATCCCTTAGTGCCTGGAGAAAACATATGCTGATTTAATGCTTTGTTTACTTGGCCCATTCCATGAAATAAGTAATGCTCTCTTATGAATGGCTCTTACCATATGAGACTACAAAATTATCAGTAATTTACCATTTTTCATGATCACAGAGTTGCACTGTTATTTTATGTACCATTGAGAAAGAAAAAAAGAAAACACTGCCAATTAAATTGATTCACTACTTAATGTAAGGTGCATTTTAAAAAGATTTATTTATTTATTCATGAGAGAGAGAGAGAGCCGGGGGGGGGGGGGGGTGAGGGACAGAGGGAGAGGAGAGAGAGAATCCACAAGCAGACAAATCAGGACCCTGAGATCATGACCTGAGCCAAAATCAAGAGCTGGCCACTTAACCAACCGAGCCACCCAGGTTCCCTGTAAGATGCGTTTGGATTTGATGTTTAAATGTGATAAAATGTGTCTCAAAATAGGTGAAATATTTATTTATTTATTTATTTATTTATTTATTTATTTAAGAGTTTATTTATTTTTTTACAGAGAGAGACAGCAAGAGAGGGAACACCAACGGGGGTATGGGAGAGGGAGAGGCAGGCTCTCCACTGAGCAAGGAGCCCGATGGGGGACTCGATCCCAGGACCCTGGGACCATGACCTGAATCGAAAGCAGATGCTTAACGACTGAGCCACCCAGGCGCCCCTCAAAATAGGTGAAATATTTAAAATTGTCATTTCAGTGGACCACATGGCACAGAGATTGCCCAAGAAATTTCCTTTTCCATTAACTATTGTTAATGACTATTATAAGGTTCCTATTTTAGGTAAATTTGGTTCTATTAAAATGAAGCATTGAGAGAAATACCTCAATTGACTTAGTGCTTGCAGTGACTAAAATGTATGCACATTTCTGCTTTAAGTTATAGTTAGCAATTTCCTTTATTCCAGTATCTGGATACTAAAAGTAAAAACGTTAGTCCTGTTAAGGCCATGTCTTTTGAAGATGGACTTATTATTTTGTACCTCCCAGTGATAAAATGACAGAGCAATCATCTATAGCATGCATTAGATACCTAAAGGGCACCAAAGTAATTAAGTGTACATTATTTAACTGGAGCTTCTAGATCTCTGGGTTGACAGTTACTTCATAGCCAGGATGGATAGGAATGAAATGGAAACACAATTTTCCTTAAATTAAAAAAAAAAAGCAAATAGGCTGCATCTTGACGGTCCTTATCTGCAATTCACCTTTATCATCTCAGGAGCAATTCTTCCAGCATACAGCACAAGCCCTTGTGTTTTCATTATTTTCTGCCAACAATCTCTTTCCTGGGAGAAACATATAAAGTTAATAAAGAGATAAAACCTATTTCCTTCGAGCCATGTTTTTTCAGATTTTTCAATATTCAGTTAAGGAAGGGCAAAAGTTGCAGACCACCTTAGAGGAATACTGTTAGACTACTTCGATTTTTTTTTTTCATATGGTATTTCTCAAATTATATTGTGGAAAGAAACCTTATATTGCTCAGTTGAGCTATGAAACAATGATAATGCTTCTGAATTTCAGAAAGTGCTGAAACAAAAGATTCTCATCTCTCAGAGCTCTGCATTGTAGAGGGCTCCCATACATTCAAGAATACGTTTCTGAACACTTTTCTTGGCAGAAAGTACAGTTTAAGCCTTAGATTTTCTTGTCTGTTGCAGTGAGTAGTGTGATTTGAGATGTTGGTCTCAGCATAAGGACCACCTAAAAATGCAGCTTTGTTTCCTAACCCAACCAAGAGGAAGGGGAATCAGAATGTTTAAGGTAGTGAGAGCTATAGACTCAATCTAATTCCAACTCCTTAATTTTACTGATTAAGGAACCATATCAGAACTGGGGCTGTAGGTCAATTTTTCCATTGGGTCGGGGGTAAATTCTACAGTTATTTATTTATTTATTTACACAGTTCAATTTCTTTTAGGTTTTGGATATACAGAGCTAAGCTAATTTATAGCTCTAAATTAAGACTGCCTAGAATTCAAGCCACCAAACACACTGCAATAGGTTTTGTTTATTTATTTTACACTTTCTAGAGGAAAATGTCTGCTGCAGAAATTTCACTAGCTGAGAGCTATATGAAGCAGAGTTGAAAGCACTTATTCTTTGGGATTGATATACAAATAACTTCTACGAAAAATTATTCTTTTTCTCTCCCTCAGAATTTATTTGGACACGAGACTGAAAAAAAAATTATTTGGCCTGTGGAGTTTTATGGTTTCAAATGTAAATATCCATTTCACTAAAAAGAAGAACAATATATTTCCAAAGAGCTGGACTTCTGTGTCTAAGAACTTTAGAACCCGAGCAAAAGGGAACTAGGCAGCCAGGGTCCTTCTTGGGTTCGGGGTAATGGATTGGTGAGCCCTTAAACTTCCGGTTTTGATGGTAGAAATACCTAGGAATTGTCTCTTACCTGTTAACAGTGTGATACAAACAAATTTGAGAGTTCTAGTTTAAACTTTTTTTTTTTTTTTTGAACTCGAGAATAGCATTTGCTGAACTTGTTGCTTCTCTGTGATAAAATGCGACCATAGTATTCACATGTGAGTCACATTCGCAAAGCCTGGAGCCAATTGCAGCGGAAAGTAAAGTAGTCTATCTGCAGTTTCGCTTTCTGCGATTTCAGTTACCCACAGTCAACGGGTCAACCGCGGTGGGAAATTAAATGATCCTTCTGACGAATCATCAGAAGGTCAATAGTAGCCTAACTCTACGTCGCAATGCCTATGTCATTCACATCGCCTCATTTCATCATCTAGGGATTTTATTGTCTTACATCAACATAAGAAAGGTGAGTCCAATACAGTAAGATGTTTTGAAAGAGAGAGACCACATGCACGTAACTTCTGTTATAGTATATTGTTATAATAATTCGATTTTATTATTAGTCATTGTTGTTAATCTCTTACTTTGCCTAATTTATAAATTAAACTTTGTCATAGGTACTATGTACAGGGGAAAAAAAATATATATATATAGGGTTTGGTACTATCGTTGGTTTCAGGCATCCTACTGGGGTCTTGGAAAGGATCTCCTCTGCATAAGGGCAGGACTATTGTGCTGCAATTCCAAATTCCTAGCAAGCAGTTATAACTCCTCTTTCTCTCCTATTCAAGAATGCACATTGCATAGTAAGTGCATGAGAGTATTGGGGAAAACATTGGCTCTATTATAATTTATTTCACCTGGGTGGCTCAGTCGTTAAGCGTCTGCCTTCGGCTCAGGTCATGATCTTGGGGTCCTGGGATCGAGCTCCGCATCTGGCTCCTTGCTCCGCGGGAAGCCTGCTTCTCCCTCTCCCTCTCCCCCTGCTTGTGTTCCCTCTCTCGCTGTGTCTCTCTCTGTCAAATACATAAATAAAATCTTTAAAAATATATATATATATAATTTATTTTAAAAAATCATTCCTAACCTTGATATTTTATTATACAGAGTACTTCACATCTGATAGAGACAAATGTTTCAGAGCATTATGGCTTCGAACAGCTTTTCTGCAGCATTCACTGATTTAATCATGAAAAGGTTTAGTTTATTTCATTTTTCTTTCAATGCTTAGTTTTTTAAATAGTTAACATGGTTAAATTATTCAAAAATCAGAATGATGTAAAAAGATATACTCTGAAGTCTAATTCTCATATCTTTTCCCTTTCTTGCCCCTTTTGGTAAGGATTAGCTTTTAGTTTCTGACTTGTATTTCTTCATGTAAGTATAAATATAAATATATATTCTTATTTTTCCCCTTTTCTTTCACAAGTGAAGGCTACTATATTCATTGTCCTGCACCATGTTTCTTTTAAATTTAAAATCTATCCTAGGGGGGGCACCTGGATGGCTCAGTCGTTAAGCATCTGCTTTGGCTCAGGTGATGATCCCAGGGTTCTGGGATCGAGCCCCGCATCCGGTTCTCTGCTCAGCAGAAAGCTTGCTTCTCCCTCTCCCACTCCCCTTGCTTGTGTTCCCTCTCTCACTGCCAAATAAATAAATAAATCTTAAAAAAGAAAAAAATCTATCCTAGGGTACTCTATATCACATACTGTGATAATATATCACTACACAGAATATATATATACATATGTATATATATATTTATACACAAACATATATATTTCTCTTTTACAACTACATAGTCCATACCATGAGCTAGTCAGTCGAATATTGATGGATACTTTAGATTCTAATCTTTTGCTCTTATAAAGAATGTTGCAAGAAATAACCTTGTATATATTTTTGTGAGTGATATCAATATCTTGTAATTAAAAAACAAATGTTTCAAATGACATGGAATTTTTGACTTTAAGATGTTCAGAATCTAAAAAGCAAAAGAAACAAAATATTAAAAAAAAAAAAAAGGAATCCTGAAAGACCAAGCCCTTCTTAAGTTTAAGATGAGATGAGCTCCCAGAAGTGGGATTGCTGGTTCAAAGGGTAAATAAATTTATAATATGTATATATTGCAAATTTTCCTTCTTTAAGGTTGTGACAGTAACATAAATGTTCAAAGTTGCCAAACTTCTGCATTTTTTGACAATCTGATGCGTGAAAATAAATATCTCTGTAAATCTTCATTTGCATATCTCTTGTTATGAGAGATTAATTATCTTATTATATGTTGGTTTATTTGCTTTCCAGTGAACTGGCTACTTTTATCATATGCCTATTTTTGTTGATTGTTGGTCATACTTTTATGGAGTTCAAGGAGCCCTGTATATATTGGGAGATTAGCTGTTTATAGTATGAAGTACAAATATTCTTTTCCAGTATGTTTGTTTAATGACTTAGCTTATGGCTTAACTCACCCACATTTATTTCAGAGGCTCTTCTTTGCCAGCTTTTCCTAATTGCTCCATCTTTGCTCTGGACCCTATGATCTCCAACCTCCTACATTAGTTACCCTTTCTCTCTCTCTCTTTTTTTAAAGACTTTATTTATTTACTTGAGAGAGAGAGAGAGAAAGCATGAGCAGGGGGAGGGGAAGAGGGAGAGGCAGGCTCCCTGCTGAGCTGGGAGCCGGATGTGGGGCTCAGGGCTTGATCCCAGGACTCTGAGATCACGACCTGAGCTGAAGGCAGATGCTTAACTGACTGAGCCATCCAGGCACCCCAGTCACCTCCTTCCTCCCTCTCAAATCTCACTTGTTACTGGGAGTTACTCAGTTGTCCTCAGTTTAGAAACCTATTTACATATCTTCTATCTTAAAAACATAAAATATCTTTCTTTTATCTTATATTGCCCTTACTTCTATATTCTTTCCTTTATAGACAGGTTCCTTGACAGAAGTTTTCACTCCATGTCTCCATTGTTACTTTTTTTTAAAGATTTTTTTTAAATTCCAGTTAGTTAACATACAGTGTAATATTAGTTCTAGGTGAAACAATTTAGTAATTCAACACTTCTATACAACACTCACTGCTCATCACAACAAGGGCCCTCCATAATCCCTGTCACCTATTTAACCCATTCCCCTGCCCACCTCCCCTCTGCTAATCATTAGTTTATTCTCTATAGTTAAGAGTCTGTTTCTTAGTTTGCCTCTCTCTCTTTTTTCTCATATACTCATTTGTTTTGTTTCTGAAATTCCACATATGAGTGAAATCATATGGTATTTGTCTTTTTCTGACTGACTTACTATACTTAGCATAATACGCTCTAGTTCCATCTACATTCATTGAGAATGGTAAGAGTTCATTCTTTTTTATGGCTGAGTAATATTCCATTGTATGTATATACTACCTCTTCTGTATCCATTCATCATTCGATAGACACTTGGACTGTTTCCATAGTTTGGCTCCTATAAACATTGGGATGCATGTATCCATTGTTTGTTTCCAGAGCTTTGAGCTTTGGCTCTTGCCCCATCACATGCTCAGTTCTATGACTTTAGAAATATTCCCCTACCCCAAGTTCTCAAAAGATTGTGCACTTTCCCTTCTCATCCTACTTCATTTCTCCTTCAGAATCTAACACTTTGATCACTGTTTCTTGACATCATTACCTCCTTTGTTTGTTTTCATAATACTCTCCCTTCTGTATTCATTAAGCATTCTACTCATCCCATCTTATTCTTCTTTGTTGTCCTCTTTGTTTATGTTCAAGAATTTGACTGCTACATATAAGTCAAGGACTCCTAAATCTATGTCTATAACCCAGACCCCTGGCTTCTAAGATCCAGATATACGTATCCAGTGCCATATAGTGATGGGCCACAGATGGCTCTCTCTCCTTTATCTCCCGCTCTCCACCCACTCACTTCTGTTTCTTAGATGAATTTGATCAAGTTAACACCCTGATGCTAACACTTTTGCATCTTGACTTTCTAATGTGTAAAATGGGATCCATAATGTTATCTCCTTCATAGAGTTATGATAAGATTAAATGGAAAAATAAACAGAGAATACTGGTGATTAGCAATCCCTTTATATTGCCCCTTCTCCTTTTCCTCTTCCTTCTTAAAATTGTAATTATTATTAATACTATAATTGCCATTAGTGGTCCTCAAAATTTTTGTTCAAGTATCCTTTCTGGGGAGTTGTTACTGGCCAGAACTCTACTGACAGTGATTTTGCTTTCAAAGAATCTAAGTCTATTTAAAAAAACAGATAAGAGAATGAATCATTTTTGTAATGCATGAAAAGTACTGGGTTAGAGGTAAGCCATGCACTGCTAAGACTACCAATATGTCTAACACATATTGTAGATGTTTTATAAATGTTTGTGGAAGGAGTGTTTATAAGCTGGTAAATACTACCATAGCAATGCATGTCAAAAGAATATAATATACTTAAAATTACGTGGAGTTGGGGACGTGGATGGGGGATGGGGTAACTACTGGGTATTAAGGAGGGCATTACAGAGGGCATGCGATGTGATGAGCACTGGGTGTTATATGCAACTGATGAATTACCAAACTCTATATGTGAAACTAATGATGTACTATATGTTGGCTAATTTGAATTTAAATTTTAAAAAGTTAAGAAATTTAAAAAAATTACATAGAGTGATTTAGAAATCTATTTAATTTCTGTGATAGTAAGATGTGCTAATATTGGGCTTTATTACTTTGTTTCATACTAGCGCTTGTGGTGGTGGGGATATATTAGAGGCAGTTATTTATGTCATTTTGTAGAATTAAAAAAAGTCTATCCACTATAGTCAGAACCTTTGGGTTTGTAATATATGATGATTAAGTTAAGCAACCAGACACTTTTTTCTTATCACCCCTTAAAGGATTTCTTTAGCCATAGAATTAGTGTCATTAATTCTGTAAATTGTTAGAGCAAGAAACTTTATATTATTTTGAATAAATGGTATTTCTTCTCCCCCCTCACCATATCCTTTATATTCATCTACTTTTCATGTCACTAGGTCACGGAAACAAAAGGCATTCTATAGCGAAGGCTCACAGAATATCTCATAAACAGGATCTCATGAAAACCAAATAAACTGGAACAGAAAAAAGAGACACAGATAAAAGCTCTTAACACTGTCTGAATTTCTCTTTAAGTCCTAGGGTTTATTTTCATGTCTGTAACATAATATAAATAGAGAAATATGGTTTTCTGACCATTACCTTACTGTTATTTCACACTTCCCAACACTGGCAAGCATAATCTATGTGTTGATAATTTATCTTTGAAGTATAAATCTTTCAGTATTTTCAGGGTAGAAGTCATATGGCTTAGAGTCACAAGAAAATCACATCAGCATTCCATCTTTATAATGAACGACTGGGGTTTATTATTCCATTGACCTATGGAGACACTTGGGAGAATTAATGTACTGTACTGCATGTGTTATATACTAGGCTTGACATGTATAAATATTCTGAAAAATTACTCATTTATTTAGCTGGATCACTTAACAGATTTAACAAATGATAATCTTAACAAATATTTGTTAATATTGGCTAAATATTTGTTTAAATCTTTGTAAATATGTATGAAATTTGTGTACAGCGGAATCTGAAAGAAAGATTGGAACACTCTTATTTCTGTAATGAGTTATTACAGTTCCAGTTTCAGTATACATGAAGTGATTCTTATCTTCCTTAATCCCTAATATTCCATTAAATATATTGGAATATGTTCAAAACCAATATTTTCAGAATGAAAATATGATGTCTGACATTGTATCATATTTAGTGCTGGACTGAAGTTCAGAAACAAATTAGACCCTTGAATTGAAGTCCAAATGGTTGCTTTTTTCTGAGTCTTAACATGAAGAATCATATATAATCTGCCTGAGATGAGGATACCGCTGTTCCAAGGGAAGTGTTATTCTAGATGTTTTCTTAAATTAATTAACACTTTTCCTTTACATCGTATTCCTTGGAAAAAGTGCCAAAATTTATGTTTATATATGTGAGTGTGTGTGTGTGTGTATTCTAGGATTTTTCTCTCTAAATTTCCTAGTTTTCTTCTTTAAGCCTTTGCCACCAGCTAAACTAAATAAATGTGAAAGAATATGACAAGAGGCTCTACTAACAACTATTTCACAAAATAGTCACAAGGATTAAAAAATATGCAGGTTTTTTGTTGTTGTTCTAGCACAGTTTAGGAAATATTAATAGCATGTCCCTATAGCCCTGCCCTTTCACTGTGATTGCACCCCCTCCATGGTTTAGTGTTTTCTGCAGAGAGAATACTGAAAGCAAATCCAAGACATTTTCTTGAGATTTGATTCTGTTTACATGGGCAAGGAGGAAGCACAGTTTTAGAAACTTGTACTCATTCCTGACTCAAAGTTTCTTCCTGTCATTATCTCAACCTTCATGACTTCACCTGATATATAGGAACAAGAAAACAGGGATCGACTCCTTAATTTCTCTTTCTTCTGTCTTGTTGTGGGTGTATAGGAATGCCACTGATTTCTGTGTATTGATTTTATATCCTGCCACTTTACTGAATTCCTGTATGAGTTCTAGCAGTTTTGGGGTGAAGTCTTTTGGGTTTTCCATATAAAGTGTCATATCATCTGCAAAAAGTGAGAGTTTGACTTCTTCTTTGCCGATTCGGATGCCTTTTATTTCTTTTTGTTGTCTGATTGCTGTGGATAGGACTTCTAGTACTATACAGAAGAGCAGTGGTGATAGTGGACATCCCTGATGTGTTCCTGACCTTAGGGGAAAAACTCTCAGTTTTTCCCCATTGAGTATGATATTTGCTGTGGGTTTTTCATAGATGGCTTTTATGATATTGAGGTATGTACTCTCTATTCCTACACTGTGAAGAGTTTTAATCAAGAAACGATGCTATACTTTGTCAAATGCTTTTTCTGCATCTACTGAGAGGATCATATGGTTCTTGTTCTTTCTTTTATTAATGTATAGTATCACATTGATTGATTTGCGGATATTGAACAAACCTTGCAGCCCAGGAATAAATCCCACTTGGTCATGGTGAATAATCCTTTTAATGTACTGTTGGATCCTATTGGCTAGTATTTTGGTGAGAATTTTTGCATCCATGTTCATCAGGGATATTGGTCTGTAATTCTCCTTTTTGATGGGGTCTTTGTCTGGTTTTGGGATCAAGGTAATTCTGGCCTCATAAGGAGTCGATCCAATTTATAATTGCACCCAAAACCATAAGATACCTAGGAATAAATCTAACCAAAGAGGCAAAGAATCTGTACTCAGAAGACTATAGAATATTCATGAAAGAAATTGAGGAAGACACAAAGAAATGGAAAAACGTTCCATGCTCATGGATTGGAAGAACCAATATTGTGAAAATGTCTATGCTACCTAGAGCAAACTACACATTTAATGCCATCCCTATCAAAATACCATCAACTTTTTTCAAAGAAATGGAACAAATAATCCTAAAATTTGTATGGAACCAGAAAAGACCCTGAATAGCCAGAGGAATGTTGAAAAAGAAAAACAAAGCTGGTGGCATCACAATTCTGGACTTCAAGCTCTATTACAAAGCTGTAATCATCAAGACAGTATGGTACTGGCACAAACACGGACACATAGATCAACGGAACAGAACAGAGAGCCCAGAATTGGACCCTCAACTCTATTGCCAACTAATCTCTGACAAAGCAGGAAAGAATGTCCAATGGAAAAAAGTCTCTTCAACAAATGGTGTTGGGAAAATTGGACAGCCCCATGCAGAAGAATGAAACTGGACCATTTCCTTACACCACACACAAAAATAGATTCCAAATGGATGAAAGACCTAAATGTGAGACAGGAGTCCATCAAAATCCTTGAGGAGAACTACAGGCAGCAACATCTTTGACCTCAGCCACAGCAACTTCTTCCTAGAAACACCGCCAAAGGCAAGGGAAGCAAGGGCAAAAATGAACTATTGGGACTTCATCAAGATAAAAACTTCTGCACAGCAAAGCAAACAGTCAACAAAACCAAAACACAACCGACAGAATGGGAGAAGATATTTGCAAATGACATATCAGATAAAGGATGAGTATCCAAAATCTATAAAGAACTTATCAAACTCAACACCCAAAGAACAAATAATCCAATCAAGAAAGGGGCAGAAGACATGAACAGACATTTCTGCAAAGAAGACATCCAAATGGCCAGCAGACACATGAAAACGTGTTGAGCACCACTCGGCATCAGGGAAATCCAAATCAAAACCTCAGTGAGATACCACCTCACACCATTCAGAATGGCTAAAATGAACAAGTCAGGAAACGACAGATGTTGACGAGGATGCGGAGAAAGGGGAACCCTCCTACACTGTTGGTGGGAATGCAAGCTGGTGCAGCCACTCTGGAAAACAGTATGGAGGTTCCTCAAAAAGTTGAAAATAGAGCTACCCTACGACCCAGCAATTGCACTACTGGGTATTTACCCCAAAGATACAAATGTAGTGATCCAAAGGGGCACATGCACCCCAATGTTTATAGCAACAATGTCCACAATAGCCAAACTATGGAATGAGCCTAGATGTCCATCAACAGATGAATGGATAAAGAAGATGTGATATATATATATGTATGTATATACATACACACACACACACACACACACACACACACAATGGAATATTATGCAGCCATAAAAAATTTGAAATCTTGCCATTTGCAATGACATGGATGGAACTAGAGGGTATTATGCTAAATGAAATAAGTCAATCAGAGAAAGAAAAGTATCATATGATCTCACTGATATGAGGAATTAGAAACAAGACAGAGGATCATAAGGGAAGGGAGGGAAAAATGAAACAAGATGAAACCAGAGAGGGAGAGAAACCATAAGAGACTCTTAATCTCAGGAAACAAACTGAGGCTTGCTGGAATGGAAGGGGGTGGGAGGGGTGGGGTGGCTGGGTGATGGACATTGGAGAGGGTATATGCTATTGTGAGTGCTGTAAATTGTGTAAGATTGATGAATCACAGACCTGTACCCCTGAAACAAATAATACATTATATGTTAATAAAAAATTTTTAAAAAAAGGAACAAGGAAACAAAAAGAATCTACTTTCAATAAAACATTTCTATTTCATTACATGGGACATTAAAATAGAAAAAGCAATAATGGAAAAATTAAGCATGGGGAGAACACTCAGTGCTTCCATGTGGACATCACAGCCTTTCGTCCTGGTTATGGCAGGCATTCCATTGCTTGCTGACTGCCCACATCAGCCCACTTGAGAGACTGCACTACAGAGTTCACTTGGTGAGGGATGGCTTACGCATTTCATGTGTGTAGACAGTGGGAGTTTAAAACAAGGACCATTTCCTTTACTACATTTTTTCTAACTACTGTTAAGAAGTTTCTTGTAAAATTTCATGAATAGGTTTCCATACTTTTCTAGATTTTGGTGTTCCTTTCTAGCTTTCCCCGCCTCCTGTTACACAAAAACAAGGCAAGGCCAAAGCCAAGACCTAATTGATTTGGCCCTGATTTGACAACGAGCCACTTCTGAATTTTTTTTAGTTTATTACTGATATAATCAAAGTAAGAGTAATTAAAGCTGCCATCTGCCAGGTCCTATTCCCACACACCAAAAAGGATGTCACCGAAACGAAAGGGGTGAATGACTATAGTGCATGTCATGGGATACCCGATTGCTGAGCAGCCTGTTCCAGACTGTAGCTAAGTGGTTTCATGGTTTGCCAGTATATCTTGAAGGAGCTGAGATTGAAATCTCATACTCAGCAGAGGCCATGAGAAGCTGTCTCATGACAGTCTCCTGGGGGAGGTAGAAAAGCAGGTGGGAGATGACTACAAGCCATCCCTAGCCTCCCACTCACCTCTGCTCTGTGAGGATCATGAGGCATCCTGCCATGACTCAGAGGAGAGGCTACAGTTCAAACCTTTGCCCATGTAGCCCATGTGGATCTGTGCAAAGGTGCCAGGGCACTGTGGAGGAGCCATTGCCCTACATTTTCTAATTCTTTTTCTCCAAACCTTTTCCCATTACCTATTAGGATGTTTCATTAGTATTCTTTGTTCCTTATACAAACATAAAGTTGGATACTATTCTTTAGTTTGTTACATGGGTACTGGGTATAAATTTTACCATCCTCAAAACTTGGATGGGAAAATTTTACAATCCTTCATTTTTCAAAATAAAATTATATTTTATTGAGGGATGACTAGAAATTCGATCTCAGTCATTAATGTGACTCCCTTTCATTCAGGGCCATGCTAAAGTGAGAGAGTTTGAGGTAGTCTGGAGAAGGAGAGCGGGTGTTCTTAACTTGGCTCCCCCTGGTCACAGTGCATACCCTTACTCTCTCAGCTTCCTTTGCTCTTTACCTGCCCTGCCTGTGCATGGGATCTGTGATGAGGTTGTTAGTTTCAGCCTAGTGTGCAGCTCTTCTGGGGGCTTAAGGGAGGATACCCAACCATTCTTCAGGGCCCTGCCAGCTACCCTGAGTGCAATCTCTGGTACTTCTCTAGACCCACCTCAAACTCCTCCGCAAATCTTTCCCTTTTGCAACTTGCTCCTCACCCCCTCTCATGAGTTAATCAATACAATCTACCATAAAAGGAATTTTAGGAACACTGGGTTCTTCTTTTGGGAGTGGGTGGTAATAAACTACAAGCTTATATATATATATATATATATATAAACTCACACTGTTAATAATATATATATTATTAACTCACACTGTTAAACATGTTACGTCGTCCACAGATCATGGGAAGCATAAGTGACATAAAGAGAGCTGACCTCATCCCAAAAGTTTCTGATGTTTTTCTAGCATTTGCTTAAATAGGTGAACATTTCTAGAGCTCAGAACTTATTATTATGAGTCATTTTTAGAGTATGCTAATGACTCATGGAAATGTTATTCAATCCACTGTATCTCCAGATTTTTGTATTCTTCTCTAATTACTTGAGAAAAAAATGGTGATTGTGACATCTTAAAGCAAGTCCCTACCCTAATTTATTCTTTTTTTAAAATTTTTTAAAAAAGATTTTATTTATTTATCTGAAAGAGAGAGAAACAGCATGAGGGGGGAGAGGGCCAGAGAGAGAAGCAGGCTCCCCGCTGAGCCGGGAGCCTGATGTGGGACTCGATCCCAGGATTCCGGGATCATGACCTGAGCTGAAGGCAGTTGCTTAACCAACTGAGCTACCCAGGCACCCAATTCTTATTTACTGATAATTGTGTCAGGGTTAGTGGTTATACTAGATATTTAATTATATTCATGCTGAGAGTGGGGTCAGTATAATTACGGGTTAAGAGCTGGGATTGGGATGATGGGTAACTTCATAAGGACAGTCCTCTCAGTTGTGTGTATAGATATAGTCAGAACTCTCCAATTAAAAAATACAATACATTTTAACTTGTAGAGTGGTGGCCAAGTACCAAGAATGAGGAGATAAAGAAAGACCTAGGCCAAGGGCAATATGCTTGTGGGAAGAGAGTTCCAGGAACAAAGTTTTGCCAGATGCCATTCCTTGCCTTTCCAGATCCTGCTCAGCAGCATTCATCGAAGGCTACAGACAGGTTCAAATCACCTAGTGCCTGAGCCAATGCTGGCCAGGTATATATTGCCAATAGATACAATAGGATATTTCTGCTTCCCACAAGAGGGGGTTTGTAATTATCTTGTTTCAGCTTAGAAGCTGGAGGTTCCTGAGATGAGCTCCCTATCACCTGATCACCTTTTGGCAGCTCTCTTCTCTACCTGCACTGTGAAATACTCAGCTCATCAGATTCTCTGTCTGCATTACAAGTACATACCTGGAATAGAGCCCTAACATCACTTATTTGGAGTCTGAATGTCTTGGTTATCTCTGAATGTTCCTTGCTTTTTGCACCTGTGGTTGCTGGTTCAGATCTTTTTCTCACCTGGAATCGCCACCCTCAGCCTAGAAATTCCTGTCTCCTATGCCACTTCTCCGTTAGGTGTGAGTTGTGGTCTGGTTGGAGCCAGAGTTCACTCTGACACTTCGGCAGCCATGGCTCAGAATCTTGGTCATCTTTGAGCCATATACTCTGGTCCTCCCTGAACACCCCCTACCTGACTCCCCAGCAGCCGGTATTGATTGAAGTTGTAACATGCCTCATGGTTAAGCCCACATAGACTGTATCTCTTTGATTCACCAGCTGGCTACCATTCTACCTGTCCAATTTGTTCTGGGTGCACATACAAGTTTTCCTTAGAATTCTTCAGCCAGCCTTCTCAACAGACCTAACTTCAGGAATCACACTGAGAGGGCCAACCTGCTTCAATTTGTGTAGAAATAGGTAGTTTTGATTAAAAAAAAATTTTTTTTTATTTGTGGTTCACAAAACTGCCTATCATAAACACTTTTTCTTTAGAGACTATTTCAGGGGAAGATTTTGAAATACTGTCCATGCTGAGATAATTCATTGTTTTCACCATGGAGAAAGGTGAAGAGAGATCAGGACAAGGACAAGGCTCACTGATTCTCAGCTTCCTCCCACCCTCCCCTTAAGACACCAACAATCTAAAGATCCAAGAACCATCTCCGAGATGTTGTCACAGATTGAAACAACACGTGACCCTGGTGCTTGCAGTGAATGCTAAGATATGAAGACATCAATTAGGAGTTTTAGAGCACAGTTTTTGTTTTAAGGACATTGAGATTCTCACTCGCATATGTGTTCAGACTTAGTTAACTGTTGAATTTTCATCAGGTTTGGCTGGTACAGATGTTCCCCTTGCACTGCCAGCATTACTGCTAGTTAATGAAGCATCCCGGCCCACGGTTCTCTCCTGCCGCTCACCCTGACAAGCTGGAGAGGAAGGGCTGCCTGCAGATGGTGTTTCGCATGTGTACAGTACAGTGGGTCCAAACACATGGCGGCTTTGTTCAGGTTGCCAAAACTCACTGTGCTCTCACACATGGTAGAATGCATCTCATAAAAAGAGATCAATTTATAAGCAGCGTTTTATGATTAGAAGGGAAAATATTGGCGTTCTTGGTTAAGGAGCAAATTTAAACTGAGGCCTATGGAGAAGAGAGGGAGAAAGAGTTGCTAATTTTAAAGAAGCTACTGTCTCAGACCCTCCTTTTTGATACTTTCCATGAGTATAGGAGTTCTCAGAGGTGGGCTGTTTCAGATTACAGCTAACTGTGATTGTGGACAATGGCACCAGAATCCTTCAGAATTGCATGGGTCTCGGTATCCTTTAACTCTGCAGGCTTTTCGTGGGTCATAGCTATTGTTCCCTCACCACCAACAAAGGGATGAATATTAATTTCCAGATTGGGTGAGGGACTCAAAGTTGGAACACAGATTTATATAACATGGGAACGCAAACAGTATCAAAGACCTATTTTGAGGAAGGACTGTTACCAAAATTGAGGGCACCGGGGGCAAACAGAAAAACAAATATTCCTGGTTTCTCTGCAGGACTAAGAGCTCCTCAGAGATATCTCCCATGTTTACACAGTGCCTTGTTTATAGTAGGCATTCAGTAAATGTTTGACTGTATAAATAAAGGAGTGAATGGCATTGCCTAACACAAGGATTAGCCCTGAATTTAAAATAGATGAATTTTATGTTTCTTCACTAATGTTCTCTCTGGAGCAGACAATAATGAAGGTAAAATTGCAAATTATTAGGCAGAGGAGGAATGAGGTGACCATTCAGACTGATTATCTTATTTTAGAGATTATAATGATGACATTTATTTCACATTTACCATGCCAGGCATTGTGCTATGGGTTGAACATGGCATGTCTTATTTAATCCTTACAACAACTATAAGTAGGTGCTAGCCCATGGTATAGATAAGGAAATTGAGGCATAGAAAGCTCATACAGCTAATAAGTGACGAAGCCAGGATTAAACCCAGGCCGTCTGACTCACTCATCCTCATTTGCTGCTTTGGCTGTCACTCAACCTCAAGGAGGTTGAATGATATATCCAAGGCTGTCACAGGATGGAGTCTCAAACTTCATCTCATAATTTCCTATTTCATTGCTTTTTCTCCTACAATACATTTTCTGAGTAAAAAAAAATCTTTCCTGTGATACATGCCCCTCCAACTACCACCTAAATTGCAGAGCTAACTGCTGAACTGGTAATAGTAGTGGGGTACATAAGTTAGGATGCTGTCAGCAGCAAGTAATAGAAAATCCTCAATCAGCTGTCTTAGACAATTAATAAAATGTATTATTCTCACAATAAGCAGCCTTAATGTGGGTCATGTTGCAAAATAATCTAAGTACAATGACACTGTTACAGATGTTTACTGTACTGGACATTTATTAGTGGGCAAGTGAATGAAAGGAGTTCATAAAATCTGTTGTCTAGGCTTGAGGAAGTCCCTACTCCCTACCCCTTTAGAGTCTCATACCATCTAGTAGGAAAGGGTCATTGAAGGCAATCAGGAAGATTCCTGAGATAAGATTCTGCCATCCCTACAGCCGGCTACAGGCACTTCCATGGCTAGGGACTGTCTGGTTTAGGTATTTAGCATGGGGCAAAATCCCAAGGCGCATAGGCTTATTGTCTTCCTTGATTCTTATTTTCTATCCATGCAAGAGTTGGAAGTGTCTATAAAATGATTTTAGCAAATCAACACAACTTGAATACCTTCAATTTCACCAGTGAGAGCCCAATTTTAGCATTCATCATGCCTGTCTACAGGCTGCTATTTTTATCACTAAAAGCCCTTTTCTGACATTTAGTATGTCAATTAGCAAAGTGCAGGTTATTGAGCAAGACACAGGTAACGGAAGTGCCTTTCTGAAGTACAGATGTCCTGATGAGAATGCCAGCAGACCACTCCTGTGTTCTTGATTGTCATAGTCATTGATCACTCTGGGAGAGGGAATCTTTAATCACCATGCTTAGAGTTTAACCCGAGTTACACTCACATCATATCACAATGTATATGCTGAAGTATTTTAAAGTAAATTATAATAATTTTACCCGTGGGTTCCGGATTGGTTAATTTAGCAATTAAATGAAATCCTCAAGAATCCAGGCTCCCCTGGTGGCTGCCCTTCCATCTGACTCGGTCTTTGACTAGCACCCTTCATGGTAGTGAGGTGATAGCTGCTCAAGTTCTAGGTGTGATCCCATGAAGACTTGACACCATCTCAAAGAATGGGGGGGGGGGGGGGGGGCAGGTTAATGGATATCCTTTTGTGTGTTTCTCTTCACAACAGCAAGGAAACTTCACCTAGAAACCATTCAGCAGACTTTTTTTTCATCTGATTGGCCAGAATTATATAGCATATTCATTTTTAAGCCAGTCACTGGGAAGAACAATGGGATTTTTTTCTTGACATTGGTAAACTTTATTAGGACTTAACGTTAAGTCATCTGAGGAGGGGTGGCATAGAGCTTTGTGAACAATGAGTAAGGGAAAGGCAGTTGGGAAGGCAAATCTGCTAATGTGTAATAATTATTTCTTTTTCTTTTTTAATGCGACCACTTTAAGGGCAACATACAGCTTTATTTGATCCTTTATCCCATCTTCTCCCTCAGTCCCAGCTCTCTTTCTTCCTTTCATGGTTGACCTGTCTTTGCTGCTGCTGTACTCCCATTCATTGAGTCCTCAGTGAATACCCCAACATCTTGAATTAGAGGAAGGGAGTTATAGCTTTAATGAGTATTTTTAGCTTTGGTAGTTAACCAAGAGTCACTTCAGGTTCCCTGATGCATTCTCATCTCATTGCATGTTGTTTATCATGTTAAATCTGGTGTGAGTTCTTCAGGGAATATTCCTGATTTGAGAACATAGAGGCCAGAATAAAAAGAATTGCTTGGGCCTTATAATCACTGAAACCTTCCCTTAAGAGTGCTATTGTCAGGTTATTTGCTTCCCTTCTTTGTCCACCTACAATCTCACTCAAAACAAGTGCTTGACAAAAAATGATGTTTGATTTCAAGCAATCATCTTCAACTTCTTCCTCTCCCCCTGGCTAGTTTTAAGATGAAAGAAATTGCAGGGTGTTTTAAAGGCAGATTAGAGCGCTTGTGTCAGAGGATAAGGGCATATTCACTAAATATTTACTTCTCCAATGTCTTTAGAGAAAGGAAACTGGAGACTGCACAAGACAAGGATAAGTTTTCTGAAAATGACAGAAAATGAACTAAACTTTGTACAGATTAAAGAACTGGTTCTTTTTTTTCAATTTATTTTTTTAATTTAAATTCAATTGATTAACATATAATGTATTATTAGTTTCAGAGGTAGAGTTCAGTGATTCATCAGTTGTATATAACACCCAGTGCTCATTACATCACGAACCTTCCATCACCCACTTACTCCATCCCTCCACTCCCCTCCCCTCCAGCAACCCTCAGTTTATTTCCTATGATTAAGAGTCTCTTATGGTTTGTCTCCCTCTCTGATTTCATCTTGTTTTATTTTTTCCTCTCTGCCCCTATGATCCTCGTTATGTTTCTTAAATTCTACATATGAGTGAGATCATATGATAATTGTCTTTCTCTGATTGACTTATTTCGCTTAGCATTATACCCTCTAGTTCTGTCCATGTCATTGCAAATGGCAAGATTTCATTTTTTTGATGGCTGAGTAGTATTCCATATATATATATATATATATATATATACATATACATACATATATATATATATATA